>NC_066610.1:2136385-2253885 GCF_905475345.1 Vespula vulgaris
TTTATAAAAAAAAATAAAAAAAAAAGTATATATATATAAAATAGAAAAAGAAAGAAAGAAAGAAAGAGAAAATAAAACAAAACAAAAATTTTCGCATTATTCAGACTTCTAAACAAATCGAGACTAATGAAAATGAAGAGGAGGAGGAAAGTGATACAGGAAGTACCGGAAGTTCGCGTAAGTCGACTAATAACAATTTCCCAACGAAATTGTTAAACCCAATGTCCTGTTTAGGTCTCGATAAGGTACGTTATCTGTTGAATTAATTAGAAATAAAATCTAATGTAATTTCTATATAATATCAGAAATATTTATCACACACACATATATATATATATATGTACATATGTATAAATATATATATATATATATACATATATAGGAAGGTGCGATATCGCCAGTGTTAAATGGTTGGGTATTAGGTGCTTATACGGCAATGTTAGGAAGGTTATCAGCAGCTACTGCAGCATTAGAAGCTACACAAATTCCAAATATACCTTCCGATAGTGATTCCGAAAGCGAGCATTCTTCTTACACGGAGAGGTATATATATTCACAGTTTGAAAAATTTATTTATTCATTTTGTTCTGAACGAATCAGTAGAATAAGAAATAATATTGAAATGATTTGAGACAGATCAAGAGGTAGTAGTCCAAACGCTAATAACGTACATCGAGGATATTCATGTGGTTCTTGCGACGTAGTAGCCCCAACTAGACCAGCTTTAAGGAAACATATTGCGGATTGTCATCCGACATTAAATGGTACGGAAACGAGAGAATCAAGGACTTGTCCTGCCTCAGGTTGCGATTTTACAACGAACAGTAGATGTGAAATGGAAACTCATGTAGCAGCACATGTAGCACAAGGAATGACACCTACTGGAAAGAAACGTACGCTGGCCTTGCAACGCGTCAGGTATAGGTACTCAAGTCCAAATCATTTTTTTACATATATTTCTTTGATACATATAAATTATCAAAAAATGAAAAGTCATCTATCCTTTACTTCTACTTCTTCTTCTTCATCTTCTTTTTTCTTCTCTTAATCTACATTTATTATGATTTTGTTTGATTATGGTTTATCGTTTTCTTTTCTCGGAAAAATTAGATACGAAAGAGAGGAATATCGATGCACCTTATGTTCCTATGCCTGTACGATCGAGAAAGCTTTCCAAAGGCATTTAAGGGCACACGCCAGAGGAACGGCCCCAGAAACAAGAGTTAGTTGCGCAGTATGCGGTGCTGATAGATCATCCGAGGTTGATTTAAGTAGACACATGAGAAGGCACCGAGACGATCGTTACTTTTGTTGCGATATTTGTATCTTCCGTACGGTTCAATTGAAAAAGGTAATAACACATTGAACGTATTGTCATTTCTTTTTACAAAAAAAAAAGAAAAAAAAGAAAAAAAAATCCTTTTCTTTTTTTCTTAACAATCGTAATATTCGTTCGCTAAATTAATCCTATGAATAATTTAATGAATATCGACCTATATATATAAGTGTGAAATATATATAAATATGGAATTTTGATGATTCAGTTGATTCAACATCGTCGCATGCACACCGGCGAGAAACCACATCTCTGTCCGCATTGCGCATACAGAAGTGCACGACGTGATAATCTACGCAGTCATGTTAGACGAGTCCACAAGAAAGAGAATTTATATTGCGATACGTTCAGTCCACGTGGCATGTTGATAGCGCCAACTATGAACGATAAAGATGACTCGATCGTCGTACAAAGTCCCGCATCATCGCCGTCCTCCAATCCTGAGTCGACGAATTAGTGCAAAACGAAGATATATTAGTGCAAGGGAAAGAACGACTTAGCCTCTAAACGACTTTCGGTCAGAGGTAAATAATTCGTTTTCTTTTTTTTTCCTTTTTTTTTCTTTTTTTTTTTTAGACATATCGCAGAGAACGTGTGGGTGAGTTGGGTGGGGCGGGGCGTGGCGGGGATAAGAGGGGTGTGAAAAGGGGTGGGTGGTCAGGCCAAAAACAAGTAATCCTAAGTGATCTCTCTTTCTTTCTTTTTTTTTTTTTATAAATAAAATCAATCAAGCTTTTGCGAAACTTTTGCAAAACTTTCGTGAGTCAATTTTTTCTTTTTCTTTGTCAGAATTTTATAGATTGGATAAAACTATTTATTTTGATTACTCGAGGGTTACTCTTTTTGGCTCGTACTCTTCCTATCTCTCTGTATAATATCATTCATTTCTCAAATCGATCGATAAATAATCAATCGAATATTTTCAGCTACTATTTAAATGTAGCATGGTAGGAAGATCTTGAAAGTGAGAATGGCTGTGAAATGAAGAATAAGAGGCTATCGTGAAACTTCGATTATGAGAAATCGTATATTATCTCTAGAAGATGGATAATTTAAGATCGATGTCTCTATGTAAATTTTTTATTTCGTTTTATTTCGTTTTCTATTCTTTTTGTTTGTTTGTTTGTTTCTTTGTTTCTTTCTTTTTCTCTCCGTTTTTTCTCTCTCTTTTCTTTTTTTTTTTTTTTTATACACAACGTAGGAGAAAAATTATTATAAAAATGAAACGTTCGTCCATCTTCGTCTTTGAACTTTTTCGATATGGTCAGAGATTGAGAGATTATTATAAACAAAGTTTCGCAAGATTCAAGAGTATTACATAATTTATAATGTCAATTTGATTCAAACAACATTTTGTCTCTTGTATAAGTATGTGTGTAAATATATATATATATATATATATATATATATATATATATATATATATATATATTACGTATGATATATGTAGTACTAAAGTCAAGAAAAAACCTACGAAGTTATAAATGTAAATGATGTCAAGATCATCGATCTCTAATCATAATCGATATGATATAATTAGACTTCGAGTAAATCAGTGATCTATAGAAATCTGCATGTGATCTCATCGTCGATGATCATTCTCAATCTAATCCTTCGGATTTTATTATTAAAGATTAAAGAAAAATTTAAAAAAAAAAAACATAAAAAAAGTAAATAAAAAAAATAAACCACTTGCATATAAACACTAATAAACGCTAATTAATTAATTATTGTTATTAAAGAAAACAAAAAAAAAATTAAATTAAATTAAATTAAATAAATAAATATAAAAAAAAAAAATAATAAAAAAGTAATAATACATTCGGTATTCGAACCGTTTGGTCTCGGTAATGACGAAAAAGGAAAGCTGCATAATGGTGCTAGACTTGTAGACTGGATCATAGTGAAAGACTGATAATAGGTGTGCTTCACGGCATCATATACATATGTATGTATATGTCATTTTATTTATATGAATATTCTGCCGTGATTAACGAATGAGAAAGATTAAGACTGCAATTCTATAATCGATTTAAAGCTGAAGAGTCTCCTGTCCAATATATATATATATGTATATACATATATATATTTATGTATATATGTATATATATAATATATATGTATGTATGTGTGTGTGTGTATATATATATATTTCTCATTCCATCTTTTTATATATTCAATTCAATTTTAATATCGCGTTGCTTGTATCACATGATCCATATATTAAATGTAATATCAATATTAACAGGAGAACTCTTGGCTAAACTAGAAAAAGGGTGCTATTTTGCAAATAATTTAATTCAATAATTTATACATTTGAATTATTTATAAAGGAAAGCACGTACAGTGTATTCATTCGTTTCATTTATTTATTTATTTATTATTATTACTTTTTTTTTCTTAAACGCGTATAAGCTCTTTCAAGTCGACAAAAAGAAAACCGTCCCCTGAAGGATCGTTGCAAAGAGATTTTGAAGAGAAAAAAGAACAAACAAATAAAAGAAAAAAGAAAAAAGTTATTGAAGGAACATAAGGAGGGTTGAAAGGGGGGGAAAAGGTGATGAAAATAACGAAAGCCAATACTTATAAATGTGTGTCAATTTTGAATCTATTCTACTTACTACGTTCTAGTCGATAATTAAAGAAAAGAAAAGAAAAAAAAAAATTAAAAAAAAAATTAAAAAAGAAAGAAATAGAAAAAAAAAATAAATTGCAGACAAAAAACAAACAACATTTTGTAGAAAATGATCATATAGCAAGAACTCTCGAGATATGGTATGTGTTGCACGATTAAAGAGCTCGTTAATTACTATATTCTGAATTCATACATACATATACACAGACACAAACACAAGTATAATAACAATAATAATATTAATAACAATATTAATAATAATAATAATAATAATAATAATAATAATAATAATAATAATAATAATAATAATAACAATAATAATAATATACTTTCTTGCTTTTGATATATATTGTATTTAAATGATATTTTATATTTGTAACGTGTTTATTGCAAACGGTGAACGATAAATTTCCAACGACATCTTTTTATATATATATCTCTCTCTCACATGATTTTTTATATATATATATATTTATTTATTTATATAAATATATATATACGCCGCCTGCCTATAAAAACTGGCTCTTGATTATAATTGTTGCATAGTATTAAAGTATAGTCGAGTGACGAATTTATGTTATTTATTATATAACGTGTACATACGTTACATTAAGATATATTTAACTTGAAATATTTTACAATGAATATTTCGTTTAAAGAGATATCCGTTTAAGTAGATTTTTCTAAGTTCTTAGCTGGATTTTTTTGATTATTCGAGATTAGTATAAAGAAGATAATAACACGAAGTATATCAGCTCAAAACATCTCTTTGTTGACATTTCATTCGTATAAATAAATAAATATGTATATGTATATGTATATGTATATGTATATGTATGTATATGTATATGTATGTATATATGTATATGTATGTATATGTGTATATACATATATATATGAATCGGTGATTATGAAAGTGATTTTCATTTTGAAATCATTTGATTTTTGAATCATATAAAAATTGTTTTGTCTATGTAATAACAAGAACAAAGAGAAAAAGAGAAAAATCGAAGTGTATTTAAAAAAAAAAGTATATATATAATTCTGTTATGTAATTTTATTGTTTTAAAAATATTAATGTGTATATCATAAAATACCTTAAATGATTTTAAACCACTTTATCATAATCACTGACTCGTCATATATATATATATATATATATATATATATATATATATATATATATATATATATATATAGTCTGCATACGGTGCTTAAAACGTGGAAAGATTGAAAATTTAGGAGGAGAAGAAAATAAGAAAAAAAAAAACGAACTAAAAAAAAATAATAATAATAATCAGCTTGTATCGTCCGAGCAAGTCTCAGGTGTATGCGAGATTTTATTCTAGTTAATCGTAAACACACAAGGGCTATTTATCATAAATGTCGTATCATCAATAAAATGAAATAAATAAATAATGTGTGCCAAAGAAGGATTTTGAGAGGTCGATGAAGAAAAATAAAAAGTGAGATTAACGTTGTAAAGAAAAAGAAAAAGAAGAAGAAGGAGAAGGAGAATAAAAGAAAAAGAAAAGAAGCAAAAAATAAATAAATAAAAAAAAAAAAGCAAGAAAAAGAAGAGAAAAAGAGAAAGATAGGCAAAATGAAAAAGGCTGCTCTGCGAGTGGAAGTACGAAAAAAATCATCGATGAATGTATTTTCTCTATTCTTAAACTTTTCAATGAATTATTTCGATTGAGAGAGGATTAGAAAGAAAAAGAAAGAAAGTTTGAGAATAGAATGAAGATAATAATAATAATAATAAAAAGAAATAAAAAAAAAAAAAAACGAAAAAGACACAAGAGTAAAACGTACTTCAACTTTAAGGAGATAACGAAAAAAAAAAAAAAAAAAAACTGATTGTTATAAAATCTTTTAATTGTTGAATTTTGCTGTAGCAGTAAGTGTCTTAACGTATATACCTTATATATATACACTACATAATATATTCTATATTAATGTTTCTTAGGTTTAAATTGATATACGTGGACAGAGAAACGAATTTGATAGTAATGATATTTCTCAAATAATATATGTATATATATATATATATTTCTGTAAATGTATGTATATATATATATTCTTTTGTGAAATTCTACTGTCCATTAACTTTGGTAATCCTTCGACGAATTATTATCTAAATAAATAAATAAATAAATAAATAAAAGAAAAGAAAAGAAAAGAAAAGAAAATTCATCATGAAACAAATTATAATGAACATTAATTGGAAAGTATACTTGAACGATTAAAAGCTTTGTTTCCATTTTTCTTTTTATTTGTTCGTTTAATTTCTAAAGAAAACGATTAAACTAATATTATTACAATTAATGATTTAATAATTAAGAATTATAGACGTATGTAAAGTAAATTCGTCGAAGGATATCAGCAGAGAGAAACGTCTTAAAAATTAATACAATCTAAATGTGATAATATATTTGCTATTAAATTGAATATAACGTATTATAATATAAATATAAATATATATATACAGTAATTATATATATATTAAATCTGCGCGAACCGTACAAAAAGTAAAAAAAAAAAAAAAAAGAGAGAAAGAAAAGATCCTTCACGAGCTTGATCTTGTTACACAAGAGGATGGTTTTGTTATTACAATTGTTATTATAATTAATTATTTTCTTTTTCGTTTTTTCTTTTATATATATATATAAAGTTACATATAGTTAAATATTTACATAAATTAAATAATCGTTTTAAGGTGGCTCGTGTTGGACGGTCCATAGTAAATCCAATTCTAAAATTGCGGTTTGCTCTCACCAAAAAGAAAAAAAAAAATATGATATTGAAGGACTTAATGCGATCTTCGAATGTATTAATATATGTATATGTGTGTATGTGGGTGTGCCTACAGATATTTTCTTCGAATCTCTGTCACTTTCTGTCTCTCTCTTTCTCTATATTAATACTATCTCTAAACCCTTACTGTTTTCTCTGTCTCTGTCTCTCTTTCTTTTTCTCTTTCTCTCTCTTCCTCTCTCTATTACATATTCAAGTTATAGACAATTGACAAATTGAAATTTAAAAAAAAAATAAAAAAAATAAAAAAAGAAAAAAAGTAAAAAAAAAAATTATAGAACAAACTAACGTTCATTCTTGCCCGGTGAATTAGAATTATATATATATATATATATATATATATAAATTTATTTATATTCAATGATAATTTATAAATCAAATAATATTAACTAATACTTATCCAATCGCTTTGCAACGAATAGATGATCTTTCTTGCATTATTATTTGATTTGTAATGACTTGATGAGTATGAAAAGAAGATTCAATTAAATTTGTATCTTAAAAAATTACTTGTCTCTTCGCCGGTTAAGAATTACACATAAAAAAAAAAAACACACACACACACACAATACACGAGTTGTTTAAACAATCGTCTCTGTGTTCCAGTTATATACTTATAATGTATATTCAAATCACTCGTTCCTCTCTTTCCAATAAAACGACAAAGTTGTGGTACAGGGTCACGTCTGCAAAATTTATGTTAAATAGTGGTCGTAAATGATCTGGAAGTATACGAAAAAAAAGGAAAAAAAAAAAACGAAAAATAAAAAAAAAGAAGAAGAAGAAGAGAAAGAATAAGAAGACGAAGAAGAAGGAGAAGAAAAAAGACCTATTATTATAGTATTTTTTTATCAAATGTTGCGAGGGCTCTATGATATTGTAAAATTAGATCTTTTAGGTTTTCAAACGTCCGACTCGTCTAATGAATTAAATCTAAAAAGAAAAAAGAAAAAAAAAAGAAACGAGGATTTTTAAATCGGGGATCATATACGACTGTTATTAACTACTGTGCAGTGTACAGAATTTGTGCAGCCAAGTGACAAACTGATCGATTGATCAATCAATTAATTAATTAAAATAGAAAAAGAGAAAAGCGAAGAACTCGTCCTTAGCACACCGTCCTCTTGATTAGGAAAACATATTTACGATAGGATCAGCAAATGTTTTTAATTGTTAAATCAATGAAATCAATTCGAATGGTATGATTGCATGGACATATCTGTACACCTGTACGTGTGTATGTATACGGATTTTGATGTAATTGTATGCGTGAATCTGTACCGCGATTAGTTTCGTACGTAATGATCATTTTTTCGTAAATAAATAAATATAAATCAATCTGTCGTCACCATTGTGATCTCTAAAAGGTAGTAAAAATTTCCATTGAAGTTAACTTCAAATGTAGATGCTAATTTTTTTATTTAACAACTTTCTTTTTTTTTTTGTTTTTTTTTTTTTACATAATGTATATGTGTGTGTATATATATATATATATAAATATATATATATATATATATATATATAAAATGAACATATCCATTGAGAATTATTTTCAAATAAATAATTCATTTCCAATAAAATTTAATAATGATATTAACTTTGCATCTATATTGAAACACTTCTTTGGGAAAAGTGTTACCTGTTTATATAACGAAAGTCACTATTTGGCTATGGTACTATAAATCTTAATAAAGGTTTCATTAAAATACATTAACGAGCTAATCAATGCATATATAATATTACCTATATATTAATATATATATATATAAAAGAAAAGAAAGAGAAGCATATTTTAATTTTTTATGAAATTTACATTAAAATCAATATAACAATGACAATTAAATATCGTCATTAATTAACTTCAATCAACATGCAATGACTATTAAAGATAATATATATATATACACACACATATTTCTTTTTTCTCTTTCTCTTTCTCTTTCTCTTTCTCTCTCTGTCTCTCTCTCTCTGTCTCTCTCTCTCTCTCTCTCTATCTCTCTTTTTCTCTCTCTATTTCTCTCTTTCTTTCTGAAGATAAAAATGGTAAAAATTGTAACTAGAATCATATATATATGATACGATTATATTACTTACACCGATAACAATTATCGGCATAACAGTTTAGTCAGCAATGGTATGATGAATCATTCGCTTATTTAGAATGCTCGTTCCGTATATATATATATATATACAAAGAGAGAGAGAGAGAGAGATTCTCTTTTTTCAATTATATAACAAATAAAATTATCAAAGATTATTAAAAATATATCACAGATACAAATATACAACGATGAAAGAAAAAATAATTAAGTAAAACAAACACAAAAGAATAATAATAATAATAATAATAATAATAATAATAATAATTTCTACAAAAATGTCTTACGTAACATGATTACACATAAATATATAAATAATCACAGGAATCCTTTGAAACAATAATAATCGATGAAATAAACTAAGATAGAAAATATGAGGAGACATAAATCCCAATAATCCAGCAGCCATCATTTGACGTCGTGCTAGACACCAGAATACTGTGCTTCGGTTTGGTGGGAGTTGCAATGTATATAGAAGAAGACCGGATATACCAGAGGATAAGAGAGAAAAAGAGAGAGCAAAAGAGAGAGAGAGAGAAAGAGGGAAAGAGGGAGCTATGGTTGATCAGAAGAGTTTGTGGAAGGGGAAAGATAGCAAGCTTCGTGCATCTCTGACGAAGGGTAGACTTTCAGTACGATATCCGATCTTGTTCGGATGTGTTTATATACTAGTGGTAATAATTATTTTTTTAATCGTTTTTGTTATCCGCAGTTATTTTTTTCCTATTTCTTACTCTCTCTCTCTCTGCCTTTCATTCTCTCTATCATTTCATTATTTTTTCGTTGATCACTTTTATCGCGTGTAACTAAGGAGACACGGAGTGAGATAAAGAATAGTGTTTCTTTTTCATTTTATTTTATTTCTTTTTTTTTTTGCTTCTTAATTGCATCCAATAACATGGAAGTTGATATATATTTCTTTCAACTAAATAGGACACAGTGCAGTTGAATAAATATTTGGTGACAAGTATTGTGTGTCGTTTATCTTTTCTGCAATGTACAAGATCTTCAACTGAAGTGAAAAAAGAGAGAAGCAGTGGTCGACGACGGTCAAGGGGAAGAGAAAAGGAGAAGTTGCGACAACAGTGCCAACAACCAACCGTAGTATACCCAGTTGTGGGTCTCTGACCCACGATGACGATATATATATCTACTACCTGGTTGAGAACATAATGCTGAGACTTTCACTATCCTCGAATGACTGACATACATTTTACTTTTTATTATTATTGTTATTATTATTATTGTTATTATTATTAGTTTGTTTGTTTGTTCGTTTGTTCGTTCGTTCGTTCGTTCGTTCGTTCGTGCTACGTTTTTTTTTCATGCAAGTGGTGGATTATTGAAAAAAGAAAAGGAGAAAAACGAGAGAAGAAGAAAGGTATTTTTCATTTTTTTTTCTTTTTTCTTCCTCTTATTTTTTATTATTATTTTATGTATTTTTATTGTATTTCTTTTTCCTTAATTCTTTTAGTTCCATTTCATGTTCACAGAGAAAATCATTTCCTTCACTCTCCATTATTAAATGTCCTAGAGATTTCTTTGTTCTCTCAGCTGTGTGCGCACGCGCCCATGTATCTATGTGTTTGTGTGCGTGACTCTATGCGAATCAGTGAATCAGTGTCACACTCATATTATAACCAGTTTGAAGTTTAAAAGGACACACTTCTATGACGTTCGTTCTTTTATTAGTATTTATTTACTAGCTTTTTTTTTTTTTTTTTTTACAAATATTTCATTTAAAAAGTAGAATCATTTAATTATTTTGTTAAATCTTTTTTTCTTCTTTTTTTTTCTTTTTTTAAATTTGCTTAACATATCCACCATCATCAAGGGCGATTGCGAATTAAATGTATTTATAAATATATATGCATATATATATATATAGAAAACATATTTTGGTCGTGTGATCATTCGTTCGTTCGATCCATCGATCGATCCATCGATCGATCGATCGCCATATTGCTTCTTTCTCTACGTTCATTCGTGGAAGATATTGAGTAGTTGCGTAGTAGTATCATTTCGAACGCGTCTTTTAAAAAAGAAAAAAAAAAGTACAGTTCATCAAAGTTATTACTTCGATAACAAAGTATAAAAGAAGTGGAAGAGAATCGATAGATCAAATGATCGGTAGTATCAATAAATATTTGTATGAATGTTCTATCGATGCAGCTGTGAGAATATAAACTTATAATTATATCATTAAAACCTTGTTGCATTCCGATGCATTTTTTGTAGTAGTCTATCTGCAACAATTTCTCTCACAAATAGATTTTTATATTTTAACGAAAGAAATGAATCGGTGAGTGAACATTAGAAGAATGTTCGACCTTGAACGGTGATCACCGAAGCATTAAGAGTTAATAGTTTCCGATCGATTCTTTTGTTGATTTTTATTAATTTGTTCTTTTATATTTATTACAAAAAAAATATATATATATATATGTATTTCCTTTTTGTTTACAGAATTTATTGACGAGTTTGGGATATGATTCATTCGAAATGTTTTCACTATAAAACGCAGTAGCCATACGCGAAAATTGTTTTTCTTTCTTTTTATTTTTTCTTTCTTTTTATTTTTTCTTTTTTCACACAAATTTTTCTTTTCTCCCTCTCGAACGATGAAACATCGAATGGCAGTCGAAAGATACAATGGAAAGATCGAGATAGAAAAATCTAAATATAATCTTTCTTTCTTCTGGTGAATTCGATACGCATGTTCTAAACCGGAAATGTACGGTATCGCGAAACTGGTAACAGTGAGTCACGTTTCACGTTTAATCAGAGAACATAGGATAATTTTTACACGAGAATTTATTACTTTCCATCTCGATTGTCTGTGATTATTATCGAGTCGTGAAAAAAGGGGGGTAGTGGAAGGAGGAAAGGGGTGGACAGACGATCCTTCCCTGTATACAAATCCGTCAATTACGCTGATTCAACCTTCAACTTCTGCGAATCCTCCAATTGCTCTTTTTATTAGCCTGACAATATCGATACCACACGTGGAAAGTAATAATGATAAAGGGAGATATGTAAAGAGATTACGGATGTGAGATAGACGGAGAGAGAGCTTTTCTTTTTTTTTTTTTTTGATGGGGAGGATGGGAGGTGGTGTAGTTTATTGAAAAAAAAAAAGAAAGAAAAAACATTAATGAAAGATAAAGATGGAAGCAAAACCGATACCAAAGCCAAGGTCAATAATGGCCGAACGTCCAGTACCGGCGCCAAGAAAAATACCACCTGTTTTATCGCCAGCAACATCATCATCATCGCCACGTAGCAAAAGTCCAAGCAGCGAATCGAGTCAATCGAGTCAGAAAAGTGACGAAACCAAATCGAGCAGTACCGAGCAATCGAGAAATTCGAACGAATTTTTTCGTCAATTGAGTACTAGTTCGCGTCAATTGAAGGATGAAATATCTGAGAAGATGACGCTGAAGGGACGAGCGGTTATATCGAGTACTAGGAACGTTAGCATACGTCTTGAAAAATCGATGAAGAATCTTTTAACACGGAGATTGACGTCCCTCAATCAAGAAGACATGTTGCATGATTCTAATCTCGGCAATACGAAAAAAATCGGCGATGATAATACGATTGAAGACGAAAGATGCGTTTCGATGCCTGCCGATGATATATTTAGCAGTATTACCTTTCACAGTCCGTTCAGTAGTAATCTAAGAAGTATCAGAAACGAGGAAGATCTATCCGGGTTACGATATAGTCCACCACCACCAGTATATCCGCCACCCCCGCTTCCTGTAGAATCTATCAACGACGAATTAAATTCATTTACGTCGAGCAGCAGCGGCCATTATGATACTCTTAGTTCTACCATCTCTGAAAAAGTACAAAGAGATTTTCCTGAATCGAGTTTCAACGTCTTCAATTTTGTTCAACATCAGGTAACTAACTCGTCATAACTCTCGTTATTTTCTTCTATCATTTTTCTTCTTATCAATTTTGTTTTTTTTTTTTTTTGTATTCGACATTTTAACATTACCCTTTGTTTCTTTGCAGGCCAGCGATTCGGATCAGAGTTTAAATTTGTCTGACATCAACGTAAGTTTAACCAGTGACAACAAGTCCGACGTTGACAGGAGATTGTCGAGATCAGATTCTTGGACATTTTATGACACTACCCCGCCTACAAATAAATCCGAAATTGTTAATGAACTCGATAGGATATCCAGTACCGAGGAGGAAACTTTGGAACAGGCGGTGAACGTCAATAGAAATTTTACATCGTTTAATGCCAGTTTGATCTCCTTACAGAATTCTATTTATGAGAATTGTATTTCGTCAAAGGGTGGTAAAGATGAAAAATTGTTTGAATCTATGTTATCGGATGTAAAAAAAGAGAGCAGTAGTAGTAAATCTTTGTTATTCGAATTCGATCCATTCGCCAAGACTTCTGAAGAAAACGTTTATAGTAATTACGAGAGTAACGATTTGATGTTGTTGGAAGCACTTTTAGCGACGAATGACTCGTCCAGTAATCCTGGAAGTACCGTAGATCTGCACGAAGATAACGAAAACGAAGAGCCGACGGAATTGGAAGAAAAAAAAGTCGAGGACTCTTTGATACCTCCTGAACCACCTAAGAGATTCGATTCTTTACCTAAGAACGAGTACGACGAAGTCGAAGTTGGTAAATATCGTTAAAATTTTAATCCGCTTTACTTAACTAAAATTATTTCTTGGTTATTGTAATATCTATTTTTGTACAGGTAAGAATCCAGCACTTTTACCAAAACTGGCACAAATGGCAAGAAGAAAGCAACCGGCTGTACCACCTAGAAAATCTACCACTAAAATCACTTCTGATTTTTCATCGGCAAGCATTCAATCAACAACCATAGAATCTAAAATGACTATAGGGAAATTTGTTGACGATGCCACATCAAATCCTCTTCCAATGGTTAAAACGACAAACGATGATTCGAAGAAAGTCAGCGTCATTCAAAAGCTAAAGAAACTAAGTCAAGATTCCACTGCTAACGTGATCAAACCAAATGTTATAAATTTTGTTAGAAGTGGTAGTAAATTGTTATCCAGAAATCGTGATCATGATGGATCTGGTGATCATAATTCGAAGCAAATGAAAATGGATAGACCCAAGTGTAAAATTTCACAATGCAATACTACGCACAGAGGTATAGTTTATAAAACTGGAGTTGGTATAGAAAGAGCTAGAGATTTGGTTCAAAGAGCTGCCGTTTTGACGGGTCCAAAATTGTGTTTTTATAATGACAAGAGTATGTCTACGCTAAAGGAAACTATTCATCTTGAAAATGTTTATAGTATTCATCTTTTGCAAGATATTAAGTAAGTTTATGTTTGATCTATGAACAATACATTTCTACGTTTGATAGTACAATTTTATTTCTAAATAAATATTTCTAACGACAGAGTAGTTGATGGTGAAACAGTACATTGTATAGCAATCAGTAGCGAATCTAAACCCCATGTATATATCTTCTACGCAAAGGGTATAGCGGAGAGAAGAAGTTGGGCTCAAAAAATTTTAGAAGCAATGACGTCAGTTTTTCCTATAAAATACACATCTGATCTTACCAGAGCTGGTTGGGTTTACTTAAAGGTATGAGAACATTTTTATAGAAGATAATGCTAAGAGAATACATTATTTGTCGGTATAATAGTGATATTACAATTTTCTTAGCGTACAAGGAATTTGATAAAAGGTATGAGATTATTATCCATCACTGAAGAAATCTTTTTTTTAAAATATATATTCTGATTGCAGGAAGGTATAACAGGTACGTGGTTCCCAGCTTGGGTTCTTCTTCAAAAGAGAACATTGGTTTATACAAATTCATCGGAGCCTGCAGTACTGGAATATTTAGATTTACGAAAGGCACGTTATATAGGTAAATATGTATATACGTATAGACATACATAAGATAGAAATATTCCATGTAAAAAAGTAATATTATTTTGACCTTATTAAGGTCTACTGTCTCGTGATCCTATTAAGCATTATTGTTACAATATATGTCGTTTCTTATTATGGCACATTATTCCTTTTAACTCGTGATTGATGTATGTTAAATATTTTATTTCAGTATTGCGAGAACAAGAAGGACCAAATTCAGACAATGTACCTATAGTAGTCGTTGATGCTGGTGGTTCTGGTGCATTGCATATAGCAGCACCAGGTTCAAAAGAAGCTTCTGCATGGAGACATGCTTTGTATCAAGCCGCTACTAGCTGTGGTCCAGCGTTACATCAACAACAAATCACTCAAGACAATGTTCCTGTAATTCTCGACAAATGCATCAATTTTATCTCCACGCATGGTTAATAAATATTATATGAATCTAAATTAATTATTATTGTAATATTAAAGCATAATTTTCTTTTTTCTTTTTTAATAACAGGTATAATGTCGGAAGGGATTTATCGTCGCAGTGGATCTAGCAGTGCTGTCATTAAATTACTGGAAGCTTTTAGAAGAGATGCATGGGCCATACAAATTACTCGAGGATCTTATACTGAACATGACGTTGCTACGGTTCTTCGAAGATTTCTTCGGGATTTACCAGAATCTTTATTTCCTGCTAGTATACATAATCTGCTTTGTCGAAGCTCAGGTAAATCATAATTGTCAAAGTTTCAAGAATTTTATATCAGAGTTATCTTCAAAGTAAACGAGACATACGTATATATTTGTATTTGTAATATTTTTCATTTTGTATTTAGAACTCAGCAACGAAAATGAAAGAATACAAATTTATAGAAATTTATTGACGACACTGGATCCTATAACTTCAGCAACTATACGTAGAATTCTTGCTCATCTTCATTATCTCAGTCAACAAAGTTCAAGAAACTTAATGACTGTTGAGAATCTCTCGGCAGTTTGGGGACCTACTTTAATGCATGCAGGAGAAAATAGTGCTGAAGATTGGAACAGAGAGGAAACAAAAGTAATTGGTGACCTGATACATCTATTTCCAAAATTATATCAATTGTCACATGCCGATCTGGCTAAGGAAGCTAAGATCTTAGAAGTTCTTGAGAAACATCATGTTTCAAATAATGGACTGCGTGGTGCACCATCAGGCGATTTAAAAATATGGATATATCTCCTTTCCAAAGAAGGAAAATGTGTTAATGTAGCTGTAAATATCTATTAATTATTCTAAACTGTTAAATAACATTCTTTCATAATTATCATATTAAAAAAAAAGAATATTTTCATTTGTAGATCGGAGCACAAAAGACAGCTTTTGACGTATGTCGTGAATTATCAGAAAAAGCTAATCTACCTGCTCATGAATTATGCCTAGAAGAATATGCACTTTCAGGTGCTTTAAAAAGACCACTTCATCATAACGAACGTGTTTTAGAAACAGTAGCGAGATGGGGTTATTGGGATCCAGATGATAGAAAAGATAACATCCTAATCTTGAAGAAAGATAGATTATACAAGGATATTGTACCTCTGGTAATATTTATATTAATATTATAAATCGTACATGTGTCTAATAATAATTAAAAATGGAAAGACATACATATATAAGCGAGATTTCAAAGTTGCCTATATATGTTACTTTCCCACATCACTTGTATTAACGTAGATAGATCAATTAGTATGAGTCAGAGCAATAAAAAAGATACTTTTATGTGTCAAAACAGGAAGCAACAATTACGTTGCTTTTTAAGTTGCAATTTTCTTTTTCCTCTTTTTCAATATTATTCTTTTAATTAAATATTTATTGTTTTGCTTTAATTTATTGTTTAAGATCAATTACTGTTTAAGATCATTATAATTAAGATCATTTATTGTTTTAGATCAAGCCACCCATGACAATATCAGGAGAATTGAAATTTGCGGATGTTAAATCAAAAAATTTTAAGAATTATCTTTTTGAATTTAGTCAGGCTAAGTTATATTGTTACAAAGATAAAGTTTGTTCTACTAAATTACATGAATGGAAAATTGAAGATATTATTTGGTATTTGGGACATGAAACCAAACGTAATCCACAAATGGGGTAAATATATTAATATTAATATCATAAAAATTTCTTATTTAAGTTTACTTATTAATAAATTACATTTATTATTTAAGTATTTTATTGTATTAGTCTGTTCTTTTCATTTTGCAGCTGGACTATTACATTTATATTAAGAAATAAAAAACCAACAAGGTATAGTTATCATTATAAATAATTATTTTGTTACTCGAGTTCTGGAAGTTAAATATAATTTACTATACTGCATATTTTTTTCAGATGCAAGGAAAATCCATTCTTTGGTAATATTATAGCTGGTACATCTAAAAATGAACAATACAAATGGTTGGCTGCTATGCTTTTTGGAGAATTTCAAACGAACCTTCGTCCATCTGCTATAAATTTAATGGACATGTAACATGTAAATTAATGTTTGTAAATTACAGGGTTTATAGAATAGTATCTACTGCCATTAAAAATGTTTGAATGAGAGCTTAGACTTTTATAATAAAAATTATATTATAAATATGATGTTATATACATGAGAATACATATTGATATATGACACGTTACTTTGTAATATTTCAGAACACAGAGTATTTACTAATTAAGCATTCCTTAAATATCTTAGAGACTTTATGCATCAAATCTGTACAAATTCAAAATATACTTTTATACTCGTACGTGTAACAGACAAATACAATAGAATTGTGATATAAAATGAAATGAATTAAATAATAAATGTACTTTATAATTATGTGTTTGTGTTAATACTTTAATGTTTAATTGCAATTAAAATGAAGAGAATTTAATAAGCAGTTATTTGAGTGGTAGTATTTATATATATTCAACATACTGAATTTCAACATATTATAAGTATTATCGAGCCAAATCTCACTATGTGGGGACTACTGCATCTCAATTATTGCATATTGAAAAGTGCAAACCCGCCTAAAGCTCATACCCGAGGGCACTACCCGAGAGAAACAAGAATAATTTATTTGGAATAATTATTTTAATTATTACACAGCTATGCGTTTCAATAAGTAGAAATGATTATTCATTCCTGTGTATACGGAAGATGTAAGAAGCAAGTAAAATGTACGTACTTCGACATATAGTTGGAAATTGAAAGAAAAGATATCGAAATAAAATTTGGAGAAGTCTTCAAGTATGCAGCCATTCGCTCAGTAATACAGGCATTTTATGAAATTTTAATAAAATGCTAGTATTTCCGACCCAGGTCCCACCACGTGGAGGTTGCTGCAACTGGGGACCCCGCGGGCTAACGGGGACTCTACTCTAAAATTCGCGTGACCGACGTGATCAAATACGTACGAATGTTCAATAAAACGAAGTCCCCGGTAGGACTTTTAATCGCGCCCGAACACTCCTATGAGTGTAGAATAACGGTGACTCTACTCTACATTCGCGTTCGCGGCGTCTACGCATTAGCCAAGAACTTAGGTGGCTAACTGGAGGAGGTTCAGTAAACGCTTACGGATACCAAACCATAATACTCGACAGCACGTAAACCGACACACGACCGGTCATTTATTCGTTTTAGCAATCAAACGGAGTCCTTTACCGTAGGACTTTTAATCGCGCCCGAGAACACCACGTCTGTGCCCGCCGACACAGATGAGAATGTTCTTTCTATCCTACCCGTATTCGCGTCTAACGATCGAATATGAACCGACCCATTCGACGATACATCGAAGAAGAGAAGAAGGAGGAGAAAGCTGGAACATTCGAGCACATGAAAACGACAGAATTCAGAAGAGAAGATAAGAAAAGAGAATTTGTAAAATGGAGCATAGGAGAAAAATGAAATTGGAAAGAAAATATGGACGTAGCTCGCTGCACCGAGATAAAACCAGAGTACGAGCTCGATTTTTCGGTACTGAAGGAAGGAGATCCACCCATGTAACCCACCCGATATAAACTATGATAATTTCGACAAATTATTTCAATTATCTAAAGGATAGCTTTGCGTTTCAATAAATAGAAATGACTGAGTATTTACTGCCGAATATACGAAATACAAGAAATAATGGAAAATGTATGTCCTTCGATGTTCAATTTGGAATAACGTCGAAAAGATTTTAAAAATATCTCGAAGAATGCAGCCATTTGTTTGATAATACTTGTAGCATACGAGATTTCGACATATCCCAAGTCCTTCCGACCCAGGTACCACCCCGTGGAGGTTCCTGCATCTGAAGACTCGCGAACTAATGGTGCCTCTACTTTTTACGGCTTCTATTATTATCAAGAAAGCAAAGCAACAGGGAAATCTCCCCTCCACGATAAATTCAACCCTCCAAACGCTAAAATTGCAGCCCCATTTGTCTCCGCATTTGGGAACCGATTTAACTGTATTGCTCAACAATCCAACATCGGAAGCTTCGATCACCACTTGAGCACGACCGATCGTGCTTCCGTAACAAACGTCGAAATACAAAATTGAATGCTACAGCATTCACAGATTCTTATAAGTATCCTGGAAACACTCAAGCGAGTATGTCGAGTACGTTGGAACACAGTTTAGGCTTAATCACTACGGAGAACATCAACCCCTACGCCAACCGACATAAACGAGTGTTCTTCTTTCTTGCCCGAACGGGAGAAAAGAAATTCCTCTGAGGTAGAAGAGATTCTTTAACAAGAAGAGATTCTTCGCCTGAGGTAGAAAGATTCTTTAAACAGCCGAAAAAATCTATGTCCCTCCATGGTCCTCGGCCGATGAAACGGATGCGGCTGGTGGAAGGACACGGCTAGCGGGGCTTCTACTCTAAAATCCACGATCCGAGATGCCTTTCCGCTTCGAGAGCTTCAGGCTTCTCGGCAAATTGGACATGTGTAAAACCCCGCTTACACATCGCTCCACCGTCCACACCGTCGGCTTCAAACATCTCGAGACACGACCGGTCGTGTCTATCATTCGATATTTCAAAAATCAAAACGAAGTCCTCGGTAGGACTAAATCTCGCGATCGCGAACACCCACGTGCGTGCCAACCGTCACGCTCGTGAGTGTTTTCCCCATCATTCGCGTACGGAAGCAAGGAGACATACCCTTCCTGCATATAATAAAGATTATATGCAGAGAGGTTCCTTTAACTTCAGTGTAAAAATCCGACGATGATAGGTCCAGCGATCACCTAACTTGAAACAGAAAAAGAATCAAAGAAGAAGAGATAAACATGTAAAAATTATATACAAAATTATATGCAAATATACAATTAAAATTAAATATATAATTAAACAATAATGTGAATTAAAAAATAAATTAATAATTAAATAAAATGAGAAAAAAACAAATATACAATTAATAATTCCCTGTAAAAATTTAATTTCACGATAATCGATCATCCTTCGATGATCTAATCTGAAACAGAAAAGAGTAACTTGAAACAGAAAAAGAATAAAACGAAAAGAGATAATTATATGCAAAAATAATATGTAATATTACATGGAAAAAACCATGTATATATAAAAATACAGTTAAAATAAGAATACAATTAAATAATAATATTAGTAATTAATAAATAAATTAATAATTAAATAAAATGAGAAGAAAACAAATATACAATTAATAATTTCCTGTAAAAATTTAATTTCTCGTTGATCGATTCCTCGACGATCTAATCTGAAACAAATAAAACGTAAAAGAATAAGAGAAATAGAAAAAGAAAAAGAAAAAGGAGAAAAATAAAAGATAAGAAACACAGAACGTGAGAAAGATAGAACTCAGAAGAATGGATCTAAAGATCGTTTCACCAGATGCAAATCAGAGTACCATAAATCAGTTTAATTTTTCCTTAGTGAAAGAGAGAAACCCGGCTAAGGCCCAAACCCGAGAGCCCCTCCCAAGGGTCCCACCCGAGAGAAGAGAAAGAGGTTAATCAACTATTTAAAATAATTGTTTAATTTAAAGTGCGTAACTATGCGCTGGCTTGCGTAGGTGTTTAAAATAATTGTTTAATCTAAAGTGTGTATCTATGCGCTGGGTGATACTGAAACTGTTAGGTTTCCTTTCTGTAAAAGTGAGTCGAGAATATGCTATGTATTTAAATGTTTTTGTTTCATTCTCATGTGCACTTTTATTCAGTGCAATTTCAGTGGTCCTCACAATTGCCATATTTTATACGTTTCGAAATCATTACTTTAATATAAAACTTGATTTTATAAAAATAAATTTACGGATTTAATTGAACTTTAGAAAAGGAATATGGGAAAAATTTGTTAATAATAAAAATGTGTAAAATACGTAAAAATTCTACTCCCAAACGCGTGGCACTGCGAGATAAGATACGGTATGAATAAATCTTAGTTTCTGAACGGAAAATTATATTATTATTATATAAGAGCATTCTGAGTGACAACATAGTATAATTAAAATATGACTAAGAGTTATTCTCGAAGTGTTCTGTCGAAACTTCGAAAATAACTCAATAGTCTAATAGTTACCCTCTTGAGCCACAATTTGTGGGGTCCTCTTCGGCACATAGCCTCTTCTTTGCTTCCTGCCCTAAAAACTGCTATAGAACAATCGTCAACTATCGCCAAGAAACTAGAACTATCTCTTATTCTAAAACATCCAAGAAAACTAACAAACCTAACGCAACTCTAAACCAATCCCGAAACGAAAAATCGAAACAGCACAGAAAGAGATACAAGAATTAATATATTAATTGCTGAAAATCCTATGCTAAAAATTGATTAAGTTATTCTATGTTCTACGCATTATGATTCTACAAGTCTCTTTATCTTTTATCAAGGACTCTACTCCACTTTATTCTTTCAAAAGCAATGACTCTACTGAGACTTTTCTTTTATTAATAAAACTAATTAATCTTTAATTAAAAATGTTATGAAAAATCATTGGACGTTCCTTCTTACAAGCAATTATTCGAATTATTAGAAAATAAGTTATACAATTTCGCTTGTAATCCGGAGACTATCCATCGCGAATGTCTTCTAGCTTGTTAATTATTAAAATTCGCGAATATCGCGATACTTTATTATTTTCGTGAGAGAAAATTATTTAAAAATGCATTCAAATATTCCAAATTTCAAATAATTATAATTAACGCTTTTAAGCAAGAAGACTCTATCCTGATCTAATAAATAAGTCAAAAAATACGAACCATTCACGAGGAAATCTCCGAAGAAATTTACTCGTGGTCACTCATTGCTCTTCTACTAATTAATTACAACCAATCACTCGTGCCGATTCGGACCTTTCGTCCTCGACCTGATGAGTGATCGGAGGGATTTAAAAATTGACTTGCTGCTTTAGAAGTTCTGCGGTGGCTCCAAAACACTGGACCGCGATTTAGGTCGAAATTGAGGGTGGATGATTTGTAGTTGGTTGAAAATGAGGTAGGTCGACATCGAAGTAGGTCGAGATCCACTTCATTGATGCACTGACTCTAATTCGCGGTAGTTATTTATTAACGAACGGACACTGAATTTATTTCGCGAAACTCTACTATCTTTTATAAGTACAGTCAGTGCGACTGTTAAAAAATCAAAAAACTACGCGACCAAACACTGACTCTGACGACTGCATTGCACGCAGTCTATGCAAAAACACTTATAGTTTAAATCGCGAAACGCGAACGAACAAACACTGCTTCTACTTCGCGATATTTTTATTTTAGCGATGCTAACACTCGATTATATCATTGCAACGCGCGCGATTGCAACGAGGTTCTGAAACAAAAATACGAACGAAATAATTAGTATCATTGTTATAACGAAAACTAAATAAATCATTTCACAAATATATGATAGAAAAATATACTTACTTTAAGTCTTCGTTAATACTCGCACAAATTCGGCATCGTGCGAAAATTTCTTAGTTCACTGGTCCAAGTCCAACGCACAATTGAACCAGGAACTATAAAGGTCGACCAAAGACCCGATATTGTTGTCGTCTCTCGAACCCGTGTATCCCCACTTCGCATTTAAATCTGAAATCAAATAAGCTGTTATGTATTTCAATTAATTGTTCCTTAATACATGCACGAATAGCATTCGCGAAAATTTCTATATACTCTCGTCGAATTCCAAAACAGAACTAAACTGTCAAAGTTGTTCAGAGGTCCGATTTTGTTTTCGACTCACAAAGAAAATTATCCCCATTTCACAATTTAATTTTAAATTAGAATATTTCTCCGTTATCGAAAAACCATTGAAATATGCAACTGTTTGCTCGGTGTTATATGAAACCTTGACAACAGTTAAAGAAGAAGAGGAGAAGAAAAAGAAAAAAGAGGAAAGGTAAAGAAAGAAGAGAAAAATAGCGCTGCAAAGATACTGAAATAGTAAACTGCCCAAAAGTCTACGCGAGACCGAAAGGCCCCTCCCAAAAGTTCCACGCGAGACAAACAACAATTAAAAGTTAACAAAAATAATGTATATAACTAATAAGAATGAATAGGAATGATAATGAACATAAAGACGATAGAAAAGATTTCCATGCGTTCTCTTAGAAAATTAATTAAAAATTGTGTTATACTCAAATTTATTTATCTGTGGAAATATAAGTAACAATTGAAAATGTAATCAATTCAACGTTTACTTGAACTTAGACAGACGAGAGATATCGAAAAATAAAGAATATGCAGAAAAAAATATAGAAATATGCAGCCATCCGCCCGGTAATACTTGCGTTTTACAATTATATGTATAATTTAGTTAAAGATTTTAAATATAATGAAGACATAGATTTCGATATTTCGCAAGTACTACCGACCCAGGTCCCACCGCTTGGAGGTTGCTGCATCTGGGGACCCACGGGCTAACGGGGACTCTACTCTAAAATTCGCGTGACCGACGTGATCAAAATCGTACGAATGTTCAATAGAACGAAGTCCCCGGTAGGACTTTTAATCGCGCCCGAACACTCCCATGAGTGTTAGAATAACGGTGACTCTACTCTAAAATTCGCGTTCGCGGCGTCTACGCATTAGCCAAGAACTTAGGTGGCTAACTGGAGGAGGTTCAGTGAACGCTTACGGATACCAAACCATAATACTCGACAGCACGTAAACCGACACACGACCGGTCATTTATTCGTTTTAGCAATCAAACGGAGTCCTTTACCGTAGGACTTTTAATCGCGCCCGAGAACACCACGTCTGTGCCCGCCGACACAGATGAGAATGTTCTTTCTATCCTACCCGTATTCGCGTCTAACGATCGAATATGAACCGACCCATTCGACGATACATCGAAGAAGAGAAGAAGGAGGAGAAAGCTGGAACATTCGAGCACATGAAAACGACAGAATTCAGAAGAGAAGATAAGAAAAGAGAATTTGTAAAATGGAGCATAGGAGAAAAATGAAATTGGAAAGAAAATATGGACGTAGCTCGCTGCACCGAGATAAAACCAGAGTACGAGCTCGATTTTTCGGTACTGAAGGAAGGAGATCCACCCATGTAACCCACCCGATATAAACTATGATAATTTCGACAAATTATTTCAATTATCTAAAGGATAGCCTTACGTTTCAATAAATAGAAATGACTGAATTAATAATTAAATAAAATGAGAAAAAAAACAAATATACAATTAATAATTTCCTGTAAAAATTTAATTTCACGTTGATCGATTCCTCGACGATCTAATCTGAAACAGATAAAACGTAAAAGAATAAGAGAAATAGAAAAAGAAAAAGAAAAAGGAGAAAAATAAAAGATAAGAAACACAGAACGTCAGAAAGATAGAACTCAGAAGAATGGATCTAAAGATCGTTTCAACAGGTGCAAATCAGAGTACCATAAATCAGTTTAATTTTTCCTTAGTGAAAGAGAGAAACCCGGCTAAGGTCCAAACCCGAGAGCCCCTCCCAAGGGTCCCACCAGAGAGAAGAGAAAGAGGTTAATCAACTATTTAAAATAATTGTTTAATTTAAAGTGCGTAACTATGCGCTGGCTTGCGTAGGTGTTTAAAATAATTGTTTAATCTAAAGTGTGTATCTATGCGCTGGGTGATACTGAAACTGTTAGGTTTCCTTTCTGTAAAAGTGAGTCGAGAATATGCTATGTATTTAAATGTTTTTGTTTCATTCTCATGTGCACTTTTATTCAGTGCAATTTCAGTGGTCCTCACAATTGCCATATTTTATACGTTTCGAAATCATTACTTTAATATAAAACTTGATTTTATAAAAATAAATTTACGGATTTAATTGAACTTTAGAAAAGGAATATGGGAAAAATTTGATAATAATAAAAATGTGTAAAATACGTAAAAATTCTACTCCCAAACGCGTGGCACTGCGAGATAAGATACGGTATGAATAAATCTTAGTTTCTGAACGGAAAATTATATTATTACTATATAAGAGCATTCTGAGTGACAACATAGTATAATTAAAATATGACTAAGAGTTGTTCTCGAAGTGTTCTGTCGAAACTTCGAAAATAACTCAATAGTCTAATAGTTACCCTCTTGAGCCACAATTTGTGGGGTCCTCTTCGGCACATAGCCTCTTCTTTGCTTCCTGCCCTAAAAACTGCTATAGAACAATCGTCAACTATCGCCAAGAAACTAGAACTATCTCTTATTCTAATTATCTACTCTCTATAATTAATATATTAATTGCTGAAAATCCTATGCTAAAAATTGATTAAGTTATTCTATGTTCTACGCATTATGATTCTACAAGTCTCTTTATCTTTTATCAACGACTCTACTCCACTTTATTCTTTCAAAAGCAATGACTCTACTGAGACTTTTCTTTTATTAATAAAACTAGTTAATCTTTAATTAAAAATGTTATGAAAAATCATTGGACGTTCCTTCTTACAAGCAATTATTCGAATTATTAGAAAATAAGTTATACAATTTCGCTTGTAATCCGGAGACTATCCATCGCGAATGTCTTCTAGCTTGTTAATTATTAAAATTCGCGAATATCGCGATACTTTATTATTTTCGTGAGAGAAAATTATTTAAAAATGCATTCAAATATTCCAAATTTCAAATAAATATAATTACCGCGTTTAAGCAAGAAGACTCTATCCTGATCTAATAAATAAGTCAAAAAATACGAACCATTCACGAGGAAATCTCCGAAGAAATTTACTCGTGGTCACTCATTGCTCCTCTACTAATTAATTACAACCAATCACTCGTGCCGATTCGGACCTTTCGTCCTCGACATGATGAGTGATCGGAGGGATTTAAAAATTGACTTGCTGCTTTAGAAGTTCTGCGGTGGCTCCAAAACACTGGACCGCGATTTAGGTCGAAATTGAGGGTGGATGATTTGTAGTTGGTTGAAAATGAGGTAGGTCGACATCGAAGTAGGTCGAGATCCACTTCAGTGATGCACTGACTCTAATTCGCGGTAGTTATTTATTAACGAACGGACACTGAATTTATTTCGCGAAACTCTACTATCTTTTATAAGTACAGTCAGTGCGACTGTTAAAAAATCAAAAAGCTACGCGAACAAACACTGACTCTGACGACTGCATTGCACGCAGTCTATGCAAAAACACTTATGGTTTAAATCGCGAAACGCGAACGAACAAACACTGCTTCTACTTCGCGATATTTTTATTTTAGCGATACTAACACTCGATTATATCATTGCAACGCGCGCGATTGCAACGAGGTTCTGAAACAAAAATACGAACGAAATAATTAGTATCATTGTTATAACGAAAACTAAATAAATCATTTCACAAATATATGATAGAAAAATATACTTACTTTAAGTCTTCGTTAATACTCGCACAAATTCGGCATCGTGCGAAAATTTCTTAGTTCACTGGTCCAAGTCCAACGCACTATTGAACCAGGAACTATAAAGGTCGGCCAAAGACCCGATATTGTTGTCGTCTCTCGAACCCGTGTATCCCCACTTCGCATTTAAATCTAAAATCAAATAAGCTGTTATGTATTTCAATTAATTGTTTCTTAATACATGCACGAATAGCATTCGCGAAAATTTCTATATACTCTCGTCGAATTCCAAAACAGAACTAAACTGTCAAAGTTGTTCAGAGGTCCGATTTTGTTTTCGACTCACAAAGAAAATTATCCCCATTTCACAATTTAATTTTGAATTAGAATTGAAAATGTAATCAATTCAACGTTTACTTGAACTTAGACAGACGAGAGATATCGAAAAATAAAGAATATGCAGAAAAAAATATAGAAATATGCAGCCATCCGCCCGGTAATACTTGCGTTTTACAATTATATGTATAATTTAGTTAAAGATTTTAAATATAATGAAGACAGAGATTTCGATATTTCGCAAGTACTACCGACCCAGGTCCCACCGCTTGGAGGTTGCTGCATCTGGGGACCCACGGGCTAACGGGGACTCTACTCTAAAATTCGCGTGACCGACGTGATCAAAATCGTACGAATGTTCAATAGAACGAAGTCCCCGGTAGGACTTTTAATCGCGCCCGAACACTCCCATGAGTGTTAGAATAACGGTGACTCTACTCTAAAATTCGCGTTCGCGGCGTCTACGCATTAGCCAAGAACTTAGGTGGCTAACTGGAGGAGGTTCAGTGAACGCTTACGGATACCAAACCATAATACTCGACAGCACGTAAACCGACACACGACCGGTCATTTATTCGTTTTAGCAATCAAACGGAGTCCTTTACCGTAGGACTTTTAATCGCGCCCGAGAACACCACGTCTGTGCCCGCCGACACAGATGAGAATGTTCTTTCTATCCTACCCGTATTCGCGTCTAACGATCGAATATGAACCGACCCATTCGACGATACATCGAAGAAGAGAAGAAGGAGGAGAAAGCTGGAACATTCGAGCACATGAAAACGACAGAATTCAGAAGAGAAGATAAGAAAAGAGAATTTGTAAAATGGAGCATAGGAGAAAAATGAAATTGGAAAGAAAATATGGACGTAGCTCGCTGCACCGAGATAAAACCAGAGTACGAGCTCGATTTTTCGGTACTGAAGGAAGGAGATCCACCCATGTAACCCACCCGATATAAACTATGATAATTTCGACAAATTATTTCAATTATCTAAAGGATAGCCTTACGTTTCAATAAATAGAAATGACTGAATTAATAATTAAATAAAATGAGAAAAAAAACAAATATACAATTAATAATTTCCTGTAAAAATTTAATTTCACGTTGATCGATTCCTCGACGATCTAATCTGAAACAGATAAAACGTAAAAGAATAAGAGAAATAGAAAAAGAAAAAGAAAAAGGAGAAAAATAAAAGATAAGAAACACAGAACGTCAGAAAGATAGAACTCAGAAGAATGGATCTAAAGATCGTTTCAACAGGTGCAAATCAGAGTACCATAAATCAGTTTAATTTTTCCTTAGTGAAAGAGAGAAACCCGGCTAAGGTCCAAACCCGAGAGCCCCTCCCAAGGGTCCCACCAGAGAGAAGAGAAAGAGGTTAATCAACTATTTAAAATAATTGTTTAATTTAAAGTGCGTAACTATGCGCTGGCTTGCGTAGGTGTTTAAAATAATTGTTATATCTAAAGTGTGTATCTATGCGCTGGGTGATACTGAAACTGTTAGGTTTCCTTTCTGTAAAAGTGAGTCGAGAATATGCTATGTATTTAAATGTTTTTGTTTCATTCTCATGTGCACTTTTATTCAGTGCAATTTCAGTGGTCCTCACAATTGCCATATTTTATACGTTTCGAAATCATTACTTTAATATAAAACTTGATTTTATAAAAATAAATTTACGGATTTAATTGAACTTTAGAAAAGGAATATGGGAAAAATTTGTTAATAATAAAAATGTGTAAAATACGTAAAAATTCTACTCCCAAACGCGTGGCACTGCGAGATAAGTTACGGTATGAATAAATCTTAGTTTCTGAACGGAAAATTATATTATTATTATATAAGAGCATTCTGAGTGACAACATAGTATAATTAAAATATGACTAAGAGTTGTTCTCGAAGTGTTCTGTCGAAACTTCGAAAATAACTCAATAGTCTAATAGTTACCCTCTTGAGCCACAATTTGTGGGGTCCTCTTCGGCACATAGCCTCTTCTTTGCTTCCTGCCCTAAAAACTGCTATAGAACAATCGTCAACTATCGCCAAGAAACTAGAACTATCTCTTATTCTAATTATCTACTCTCTATAATTAATATATTAATTGCTGAAAATCCTATGCTAAAAATTGATTAAGTTATTCTATGTTCTACGCATTATGATTCTACAAGTCTCTTTATCTTTTATCAACGACTCTACTCCACTTTATTCTTTCGAAAGCAATGACTCTATTCCTTCAAAAGCAATGACTCTACTGAGACTTTTCTTTTATTAATAAAACTAGTTAATCTTTAATTAAAAATGTTATGAAAAATCATTGGACGTTCCTTCTTACAAGCAATTATTCGAATTATTAGAAAATAAGTTATACAATTTCGCTTGTAATCCGGAGACTATCCATCGCGAATGTCTTCTAGCTTGTTAATTATTAAAATTCGCGAATATCGCGATACTTTATTATTTTCGTGAGAGAAAATTATTTAAAAATGCATTCAAATATTCCAAATTTCAAATAAATATAATTACCGCGTTTAAGCAAGAAGACTCTATCCTGATCTAATAAATAAGTCAAAAAATACGAACCATTCACGAGGAAATCTCCGAAGAAATTTACTCGTGGTCACTCATTGCTCTTCTACTAATTAATTACAACCAATCACTCGTGCCGATTCGGACCTTTCGTCCTCGACATGATGAGTGATCGGAGGGATTTAAAAATTGACTTGCTGCTTTAGAAGTTCTGCGGTGGCTCCAAAACACTGGACCGCGATTTAGGTCGAAATTGAGGGTGGATGATTTGTAGTTGGTTGAAAATGTGGTAGGTCGACATCGAAGTAGGTCGAGATCCACTTCAGTGATGCACTGACTCTAATTCGCGGTAGTTATTTATTAACGAACGGACACTGAATTTATTTCGCGAAACTCTACTATCTTTTATAAGTACAGTCAGTGCGACTGTTAAAAAATCAAAAAACTACGCGACCAAACACTGACTCTAAGGACTGCATTGCATGCAGTCTATGCAAAAACACTTATAGTTTAAATCGCGAAACGCGAACGAACAAACACTGCTTCTACTTCGCGATATTTTTATTTTAGCGATACTAACACTCGATTATATCATTGCAACGCGCGCGATTGCAACGAGGTTCTGAAACAAAAATACGAACGAAATAATTAGTATCATTGTTATAACGAAAACTAAATAAATCATTTCACAAATATATGATAGAAAAATATACTTACTTTAAGTCTTCGTTAATACTCGCACAAATTCGGCATCGTGCGAAAATTTCTTAGTTCACTGGTCCAAGTCCAACGCACAATTGAACCAGGAACTATAAAGGTCGACCAAAGACCCGATATTGTTGTCGTCTCTCGAACCCGTGTATCCCCACTTCGCATTTAAATCTGAAATCAAATAAGCTGTTATGTATTTCAATTAATTGTTCCTTAATACATGCACGAATAGCATTCGCGAAAATTTCTATATACTCTCGTCGAATTCCAAAACAGAACTAAACTGTCAAAGTTGTTCAGAGGTCCGATTTTGTTTTCGACTCACAAAGAAAATTATCCCCATTTCACAATTTAATTTTGAATTAGAATTGAAAATGTAATCAATTCAACGTTTACTTGAACTTAGACAGACGAGAGATATCGAAAAATAAAGAATATGCAGAAAAAAATATAGAAATATGCAGCCATCCGCCCGGTAATACTTGCGTTTTACAATTATATGTATAATTTAGTTAAAGATTTTAAATATAATGAAGACAGAGATTTCGATATTTCGCAAGTACTACCGACCCAGGTCCCACCGCTTGGAGGTTGCTGCATCTGGGGACCCACGGGCTAACGGGGACTCTACTCTAAAATTCGCGTGACCGACGTGATCAAAATCGTACGAATGTTCAATAAAACGATGTCCCCGGTAGGACTTTTAATCGCGCCCGAACACTCCCATGAGTGTTAGAATAACGGTGACTCTACTCTAAAATTCGCGTTCGCGGCGTCTACGCATTAGCCAAGAACTTAGGTGGCTAACTGGAGGAGGTTCAGTGAACGCTTACGGATACCAAACCATAATACTCGACAGTACGTAAACCGACACACGACCGGTCATTTATTCGTTTTAGCAATCAAACGGAGTCCTTTACCGTAGGACTTTTAATCGCGCCCGAGAACACCACGTCTGTGCCCGCCGACACAGATGAGAATGTTCTTTCTATCCTACCCGTATTCGCGTCTAACGATCGAATATGAACCGACCCATTCGACGATACATCGAAGAAGAGAAGAAGGAGGAGAAAGCTGGAACATTCGAGCACATGAAAACGACAGAATTCAGAAGAGAAGATAAGAAAAGAGAATTTGTAAAATGGAGCATAGGAGAAAAATGAAATTGGAAAGAAAATATGGACGTAGCTCGCTGCACCGAGATAAAACCAGAATACGAGCTCGATTTTTCGGTACTGAAGGAAGGAGATCCACCCATGTAACCCACCCGATATAAACTATGATAATTTCGACAAATTATTTCAATTATCTAAAGGATAGCCTTGCGTTTCAATAAATAGAAATGACTGAATTAATAATTAAATAAAATGAGAAAAAAAACAAATATACAATTAATAATTTCCTGTAAAAATTTAATTTCACGTTGATCGATTCCTCGACGATCTAATCTGAAACAGATAAAACGTAAAAGAATAAGAGAAATAGAAAAAGAAAAAGAAAAAGGAGAAAAATAAAAGATAAGAAACACAGAACGTGAGAAAGATAGAACTCAGAAGAATGGATCTAAAGATCGTTTCAACAGGTGCAAATCAGAGTACCATAAATCAGTTTAATTTTTCCTTAGTGAAAGAGAGAAACCCGGCTAAGGTCCAAACCCGAGAGCCCCTCCCAAGGGTCCCACCAGAGAGAAGAGAAAGAGGTTAATCAACTATTTAAAATAATTGTTTAATTTAAAGTGCGTAACTATGCGCTGGCTTGCGTAGGTGTTTAAAATAATTGTTTAATCTAAAGTGTGTATCTATGCGCTGGGTGATACTGAAACTGTTAGGTTTCCTTTCTGTAAAAGTGAGTCGAGAATATGCTATGTATTTAAATGTTTTTGTTTCATTCTCATGTGCACTTTTATTCAGTGCAATTTCAGTGGTCCTCACAATTGCCATATTTTATACGTTTCGAAATCATTACTTTAATATAAAACTTGATTTTATAAAAATAAATTTACGGATTTAATTGAACTTTAGAAAAGGAATATGGGAAAAATTTGTTAATAATAAAAATGTGTAAAATACGTAAAAATTCTACTCCCAAACGCGTGGCACTGCGAGATAAGTTACGGTATGAATAAATCTTAGTTTCTGAACGGAAAATTATATTATTATTATATAAGAGCATTCTGAGTGACAACATAGTATAATTAAAATATGACTAAGAGTTGTTCTCGAAGTGTTCTGTCGAAACTTCGAAAATAACTCAATAGTCTAATAGTTACCCTCTTGAGCCACAATTTGTGGGGTCCTCTTCGGCACATAGCCTCTTCTTTGCTTCCTGCCCTAAAAACTGCTATAGAACAATCGTCAACTATCGCCAAGAAACTAGAACTATCTCTTATTCTAAAACATCCAAGAAAACTAACAAACCTAACGCAACTCTAAACCAATGAAACGAAAAATCGAAACAGCACAGAAAGAGATACAAGAATTAATATATTAATTGCTGAAAATCCTATGCTAAAAATTGATTAAGTTATTCTATGTTCTACGCATTATGATTCTACAAGTCTCTTTATCTTTTATCAACGACTCTACTCCACTTTATTCTTTCAAAAGCAATGACTCTATTCCTTCAAAAGCAATGACTCTACTGAGACTTTTCTTTTATTAATAAAACTAGTTAATCTTTAATTAAAAATGTTATGAAAAATCATTGGACGTTCCTTCTTACAAGCAATTATTCGAATTATTAGAAAATAAGTTATACAATTTCGCTTGTAATCCGGAGACTATCCATCGCGAATGTCTTCTAGCTTGTTAATTATTAAAATTCGCGAATATCGCGATACTTTATTATTTTCGTGAGAGAAAATTATTTAAAAATGCATTCAAATATTCCAAATTTCAAATAATTATAATTAACGCGTTTAAGCAAGAAGACTCTATCCTGATCTAATAAATAAGTCAAAAAATACGAACCATTCACGAGGAAATCTCCGAAGAAATTTACTCGTGGTCACTCATTGCTCTTCTACTAATTAATTACAACCAATCACTCGTGCCGATTCGGACCTTTCGTCCTCGACATGATGAGTGATCGGAGGGATTTAAAAATTGACTTGCTGCTTTAGAAGTTCTGCGGTGGCTCCAAAACACTGGACCGCGATTTAGGTCGAAATTGAGGGTGGATGATTTGTAGTTGGTTGAAAATGAGGTAGGTCGACATCGAAGTAGGTCGAGATCCACTTCAGTGATGCACTGACTCTAATTCGCGGTAGTTATTTATTAACGAACGGACACTGAATTTATTTCGCGAAACTCTACTATCTTTTATAAGTACAGTCAGTGCGACTGTTAAAAAATCAAAAAACTACGCGACCAAACACTGACTCTAAGGACTGCATTGCACGCAGTCTATGCAAAAACACTTATGGTTTAAATCGCGAAACGCGAACGAACAAACACTGCTTCTACTTCGCGATATTTTTATTTTAGCGATGCTAACACTCGATTATATCATTGCAACGCGCGCGATTGCAACGAGGTTCTGAAACAAAAATACGAACGAAATAATTAGTATCATTGTTATAACGAAAACTAAATAAATCATTTCACAAATATATGATAGAAAAATATACTTACTTTAAGTCTTCGTTAATACTCGCACAAATTCGGCATCGTGCGAAAATTTCTTAGTTCACTGGTCCAAGTCCAACGCACAATTGAACCAGGAACTATAAAGGTCGGCCAAAGACCCGATATTGTTGTCGTCTCTCGAACCCGTGTATCCCCACTTCGCATTTAAATCTGAAATCAAATAAGCTGTTATGTATTTCAATTAATTGTTCCTTAATACATGCACGAATAGCATTCGCGAAAATTTCTATATACTCTCGTCGAATTCCAAAACAGAACTAAACTGTCAAAGTTGTTCAGAGGTCCGATTTTGTTTTCGACTCACAAAGAAAATTATCCCCATTTCACAATTTAATTTTGAATTAGAATATTGCTCCGTTATCGAAAAACCATTGAAATATGCAACTGTTTGCTCGGTGTTATATGAAACCTTGACAACAGCTAAAGAAGAAGAGGAGAAGAAAAAGAAAAAAGAGGAAAGGTAAAGAAAGAAGAGAAAAATAGCGCTGCAAAGATACTGAAATAGTAAACTGCCCAAAAGTCTACGCGAGACCGAAAGGCCCCTCCCAAAAATTCCACGCGAGACAAACAACAATTAAAAGTTAACAAAAATAATGAATATAATAAATAAAAGTAAACAATTAGAATATTTAATAAAAGTATATAACTAATAAGAATGAATAGGAATGATAATGAACATAAAGACGATAGAAAAGATTTCTATGCGTTCTCTTAGAAAATTAATTAAAAATTGTGTTATACTCAAATTTATTTATCTGTGGAAATATAACTAACAATTGAAAATGTAATCAATTCAACGTTTACTTGAACTTAGACAGACGAGAGATATCGAAAAATAAAGAAATATGCAGCCATCCGCCCGGTAATACTTGCGTTTTACAATTATATGTATAATTTAGTTAAAGATTTTAAATATAATGAAGACAGAGATTTCGATATTTCGCAAGTACTACCGACCCAGGTCCCACCGCTTGGAGGTTGCTGCATCTGGGGACCCACGAGCTAACGTGGACTCTACTCTAAAATTCGCGTGACCGACGTGAACAAATAATCGCCGAACGAATAAAACGAAGCCCTCGGTAGGACACTTAATTCGCGTCCGAACACTCACGTGGTGTTAGTACAACGGTAATTCTACTCTAAAATACGCGTTCCCGGTGTTCGCGAGGCAACATGAGCGAACAGAGACATCGAATCCGCAACGGTATCCTCTTAGGGGTAACGTTGAGGCCGTCAGCCTCGGATGCTCACATTCTACCTTTACGCACGACCATCCGTGCCTGTCGTATGTCGAACAATGCAATGAAGTCTACGGTAGGACCTTTATTCGCGGCCGGGTACACCACGCCTGTGCTCGCCGACACACGCGCAATGTCTTTTATATCCTACCCGCGTTCCCGTCTAACATGGAATATGAGACAAACCATTCGACGATACATTGGACATGCGCCGATGTCTCGAAATCAGTGAAGAACAGAAGAAGAGGAAGGGAAAGAAAAGAAAAGGAGGCTTGAACGTGCGCGCATGTTAAAACCATAGAATTCGAAAGAAAAGAGAGAAAAGAGTGTCTCTAAGATGGAGTGAAACACGTACACGTGTGACAAAGATGGATTTGAAGGGTAGAGAAGAGAAAAGAAAAGAAAAGGAAGGAAATGATGGATCCAATCAAAATGGGAGTACGAAACTCGAGCACGAATTTTCAATACTGAAGGGAGACACGCACCGAAACCCACGCCCATAAGCACCACTCATGGGACCCACCTGAGAGGAACTGTAATAATTAGTGTGAAATAATTATTTCAATTATTACATACCTACGCGGACCAATGAATATACGAAAGTTGTAAGAAACGTGAATAAAAGATGTGAAATATAATTTGGAATTACAAAGAAAAGATCTTGGAAAAATCTTCAAACATGCAGCCATTCGCTCTGAAATATTTCTATTCCATTAAATTTACTTACTACAAAAGCACTTCCGATCCAGGTCCCATCGCGTAGAGGTTGCTGCATTTGGAGACCAGCGAACTAACGAGAACTCTACTCTAAAATCCACGATCCGAGATGCCTTTCCGCTTCGGGAGCTTCGGACTTCTCAGCAAACTGGAGATGTGTAAAACCCCGCTTACAGATTGCTCCGCCGTCCACTCCGTCGGCTTCAGACATCTCGAGACACGACCGGTCGTGTCTATCATTCGATATTTCAAAAATCAAAACGAAGTCCTCGGTAGGACTATATCTCGCGATCGCGAACACCCACGCGCGTGCCGGCCGTCACGCTCGTGCGTGTTTTCCCTATCATTCGCGTACGGAAGCAAGGAGACATACCCCTCCTGCATATAATAAAGATTATATGCAGAGAGGTTCCTTTAACTTCCGTGTAAAAATCCCACGATGATCCGTCCCTCGATCACCTAACTTGAAACAGAAAAAGAATAAAAAAGAGATAATTATATACAAAGTAATATGCAATATTATATGGAAAAAGCCATTTATATATAAAAATACATTTAGAATAAGAATACAAATTAATAATAATATTAATTATTAAGAAATAAATTAATGATTACATAAAATAGAAAGAAAATAAATATACAATTAAAACTTTCCTGTAAAAATTAATTTCACGATGATCGGTCCTTCGATGATCTAATCTGAAACAGAAAAGAGTAACTTGAAACAGAAAAAGAATAAAACGAAAAGAGATAATTATATGCAAAAATAATATGCAATATTATATGGAAAAAACCATGTATATATAAAAATACATTTAAAATAAGAATACAATTAAATAATAATATTAGTAATTAATAAATAAATTAATAATTAAATAAAATGAGAAAAAAAACAAATATGCAATTAATAATTTCCTGTAAAAATTTAATTTCACGTTGATCGATTCCTCGACGATCTAATCTGAAACAGATAAAACGTAAAAGAATAAGAGAAATAGAAAAAGAAAAAGAAAAAGGAGAAAAATAAAAGATAAGAAACACAGAACGTGAGAAAGATAGAACTCAGAAGAATGGATCTAAAGATCGTTTCACCAGATGCAAATCAGAGTACCATAAATCAGTTTAATTTTTCCTTAGTGAAAGAACGAAACCCGCCTAAGGCCCACACCCGAGGGCCCCTCCCAAGGGTCCCACCCGTGAGAAGACAAAGAAGTTAATCAACTATTTAAAATAATTGTTTAAGAGATATCGAAAAATAAAGAATATGCAGAAAAAAATATAGAAATATGCAGCCATCCGCCCGGTAATACTTGCGTTTTACAATTATATGTATAATTTAGTTAAAGATTTTAAATATAATGAAGACATAGATTTCGACATTTCGCAAGTACTACCGACCCAGGTCCCACCGCTTGGAGGTTGCTGCATCTGGGGACCCACGAGCTAACGAGGACTCTACTCTTAAATTCGCGTGACCGACGTGATCAAATACGTACGAATGTTCTATAAAACGAAGTCCCCGGTAGGACTTTTAATCGCGCCCGAACACTCCCGTGAGTGTTATAATAACGTTGACTCTACTCTACATTCGCGTTCGCGGCGTTTACGCACTAGCCAAGAACTTAGGCGGCTAACTGGAGGAGGTTCAGTCCACGCTTACGGATAGCAAACCATAATACTCGACAGCACGTAAACCGACACACGACCGGTCATTTATTCGTTTTAGCAATCAAACGGAGTCCTTTACCGTAGGACTTTTAATCGCGCCCGAGAACACCACGTCTGTGCCCGCCGACACAGATGAGAATGTTCTTTCTATCCTACCCGTATTCGCGTCTAACGATCGAATATGAACTGACCCATTGGACGATACATCGAAGAAGAGAAAAAGGAGAAGAAAGCTGGAACATGCGAGCACGTGAAAACGACAGAATTCCGAAGAAAAGATAGAAAAGAGAATTTGTAAAATGGAGCATCGGAAAAAAATGAAATTGGAAAGAAAATATGGACGTAGTTCGCTGCACCGAGATAAAACCAGAGTACGAAAATCGAGCTCGATTTTTCGGTACTGAAGGAAGGAGATCCACCCATGGAACCCACCCAATATAAACTATGATAATTTCGAAGAATTATATCAATTATCTAAAGGATAGCCTTGCGTTTCAATAAATAGAAATGACTGAGTATTTACTGCCGAATATACGAAATACAAGAAATAATGAAAAATGTATGTCCTTCGAGGTTCAATTTGGAATAACGTCGAAAAGATTTTAAAAATATCTCGAAGAATGCAGCCATTTGCTTGATAATACTTGTAGCATACGAGATTTCGACATATCCCAAGTCCTTCCGACCCAGGTACCACCCCGTGGAGGTTGCTGCATCTGGAGACTCGCGAACTAATGGTGCCTCTACTTTTTACGACTTCTAGTATTATCAAGGAAGCAAAGCAACAGGGAAATCTCCACTCCACGATAAATTCAACCCTCCAAACGCTAAAATTGCAGCCCCATTTGTCTCTGCATTTGGGAACCGATTTAACAGCATTGCTGAACAATCTAAAATCGAAGCTTCGATCACCACTTGAGCACGACCGATCGTGCTTTCGTAACAAACGTCGAAATCCAAAATTGAATGCTACAGCATTCACAGATTCTTATAAGTATCCTGGAAACACTCAAGCGCGTATGTCGAGTACGTTGGAGCACAGTTTAGGCTTAATCACTACGGAGAACATCAACGCCTACGCCAACCGACATAAACGAGTGTTCTTCTTTCTTGCCCGAACGGGAGAAAAGAAATTCCTCTGAGGTAGAAGAGATTCTTTAACAAGAAGAGATTCTTCGCCTGAGGTAGAAAGATTCTTTAAACAGCCGAAAAAATCTATGTCCCTCCATGGTCCTCGGCCGATGAAACGGATGCGGCTGGTGGAAGTACACGGCTAGCGGGGCTTCTACTCTAAAATCCACGATCCGAGATGCCTTTCCGCTTCGGGAGCTTCGGACTTCTCAGCAAACTGGAGATGTGTAAAACCCCGCTTACAGATTGCTCCGCCGTCCACTCCGTCGGCTTCAAACATCTCGAGACACGACCGGTCGTGTCTATCATTCGGTATTTCAAAAATCAAAACGAAGTCCTCGGTAGGACTATATCTCGCGATCGCGAACACCCACGCGCGTGCCGGCCGTCACGCACGTGAGTGTTTTCCCTATCATTCGCGTACGGAAGCAAGGAGACATACCCTTCCTGCATATAATAAAGATTATATGCAGAGAGGTTCCTTTAACTTCCGTGTAAAAATCCCACGATGATAGGTCCAGCGATCACCTAACTTGAAACAGAAAAAGAGATAATTATATGCAAAAATAATATGCAATAATATATGGAAAAAGCTATTTATATATATATAAATACATTTAAAATCAAAATACAATTAAATAATAATATTAATAATTAATAAATAAATTAATGATTAAATAAAATAAAATAAAAAAAACAAATATACAATTAAAACTTCCCTGTAAAAATTAATTTCACGATGATCGGTCCTTCCATGATCTAACCTGAAACAGAGAAAGAATACAAAAAGAAATGAATATATCAGCAAAAATTAAAAAGATAATAAAAATTAAATATAAAAGCTAAAATTATATGCAAAATAATATACAAAAACTTTCCTGTAATAATTTATTTTCACGATGATTGGTCTCTCGATGATCGGTCTCTCGATAGTCTAACCTGAAACAGAAAAAAGTAAAAGAATAAGTGAAAAGAAAAAAGAAAAAAGAGAAGAGGAAAAGAAAAGAAAAGAAACACGGATCATGTCCGAGAGAAAGATAGAACTCAGAACAATGGATAATTATCTCGAAGATCATTTCACTAGACAAAATTCAGAGTACCATAAATGAGTTTAATTTTATCCCTAGAAAGAGAACGAAACCCGCCTAAGGCCCACACCCGAGGGCCCCACCCAAGGGTCCCACCCGAGAGAAGCTAAAATAATTAATCTCGAATGATTGTTTCAACTATTACATAGCTATGCGTTTCAATGAATAGAAATGACTGTGAATTTATTGCTTAATGTATCGAAGATGTTAGAAATAATGTAAAATATAATTTGGAATTACATAGAAAAGATTTTGAAAAATTCTTTGAAATGTGCAGTCATTTGCTCGGTAATACTTGTATCCCATAAAATTTCGATGTATATACAAGTATCACCGACCCAGGTCCCACCGCGTGGAGGTTGCTGCACTTTGGGACCCACGGGCTAACGGGGAATCTACTCTAAAATCCGCGAACCGAGATGCCTTTCCGCTTCGGGAGCTTCGGACTTCTCAGCAAACTGGAGATGTATAAAACCCCGCTTACAGATTGCTCCGCCGTCCACACCGTCGGCTTCAGACATCTCGAGACACGACCGGTCGTGTCTATCATTCGATATTTCAAAAATCAAAACGAAGTCCTCGGTAGGACTAAATCTCGCGATCGCGAACACCCACGCGCGTGCCGGCCGTCACGCTCGTGAGTGTTTTCCCTATCATTCGCGTACGGAAGCAAGGAGACATACCCTTCCTGCATATAATAAAGATTATATGCAGAGAGGTTCCTTTAACTTCCGTGTAAAAATCCCACGATGATCCGTCCCTCGATCACCTAACTTGAAACAGAAAAACAATAAAAAAGAGATAATTATATACAAAGTAATATGCAATATTATATGGAAAAAGCCATTTATATATAAAAATACATTTAAAATAAGAATACAAATTAATAATAATATTAATAATTAAGAAATAAATTAATGATTACATAAAATAGAAAGAAAATAAGTATACAATTAAAACTTTCCTGTAAAAATTAATTTCACGATGATCGGTCCTTCGATGATCTAATCTGAAACAGAAAAGAGTAACTTGAAGCAGAAAAAGAATAAAACGAAAAGAGATAATTATATGCAAAAATAATATGCAATATTATATGGAAAAAACCATGTATATATAAAAATACATTTAAAATAAGAATACAATTAAAAAATAATATTAATAATTAAGAAATAAATTAATGATTAAATAAAATAGAAAGAAAATAAATATACAATTAAAACTTCCCTGTAAAAATTAATTTCACGATGATCGGTCCTTCGATGATCGGTCCTTCGATGATCTGATCTGAAACAGAAAAAGATTAAAAGAAGATGAGGTCAAGAAAAAAGAAAAAATAAGAGGAGAAGAAAATAAAAAGAGAAAAAGGAAAAAAGAAACCGAGAATATTTTTGTAAGTGCGCGTGAGAAAAATAGAATTCCGAACGATGGTATGCTTCTCGAAAAACGTTTCACTCGATGAAAATCAGAATACCATAAGTGTATTCGATTTTTCATTAGTGAAAGAACGAAACCCGCTTAAAGCCCACACCCGAGGGCCCCTCCCAAGGGTCCCACCCGAGAAAAGATAAAGTAATTAATCAACGATTTCATCAACAATTTAAAATAATTATTTAAACTATAATACGCAGCCATGCGCTGGTTAATACTGGAATCCTGTTAGGTATCCTTCCTGTAAAAGTGAGCGGAAAATATGATATATATTTAAATGTTCTTATTTCATTTGTATGTGCACCTTCGTTCAGTGCAATTTCGGTGTTTTCCGCAATTGCATTTTCTTATTCTATGCATTTTTAGTTAGTGCACTTTCAGTGGTCCTCACAATTGCCATATTTTAAACGTTTCGAAATTATTACTTTAATATAAAACTTCATTTTATAAAAATAATATTACGAATTCAATTGAACTTTAGAAAAGAAAAATACACAAAAATCTGTTACTCGACTTTAATAATATAAATATATAAAGTACGTAAAAATTCTATTCGCGTACGCGTGGCAATGTGAGATGAGAGACGGAATGTCACGTCGTTTTAGTTTCTGGAAATTACATTATTATTATATAAGAGCATTTTGAGTGACAACATGGTAAAATTATATTATGACTTATTAATTGCGACTAAGAGCCATTTTCGAAGAGTTCTGTAAAACTTTCGAAAATAACTCAATAGTCTAATAGTTGCCCTCTTGAGCCACAATTTGTGGGGGCCTCTTCGGCACATAGCCTCTTCTTTGCTTCCTGCCCTAAAAACTGCTATAGAACAATTGAACTATCGTCAACTATCGCCAAGAAACTAGAACTATCTCTTATTCTAAAACATCCAAGAAAACTAACAAACCTAACGCAACTCTAAACCAATCCTGAAACGAAAAATCGAAACAGCACAGAAAGAGATACAAGAATTAATATATTAATTGCTGAAAATCCTATGCTAAAAATTGATTAAGTTATTCTATGTTCTACGCATTATGATTCTACAAGTCTCCTTATCTTTTATCAACGACTCTACTCCACTTTATTCTTTCAAAAGCAATGACTCTATTCCTTCAAAAGCAATGACTCTACTGAGACTTTTCTTTTATTAATAAAACTAATTAATCTTTAATTAAAAATGTTATGAAAAATCATTGGACGTTCCTTCTTACAAGCAATTATTCGAATTATTAGAAAATAAGTTATACAATTTCGCTTGTAATCCGGAGACTATCCATCGCGAATGTCTTCTAGCTTGTTAATTATTAAAATTCGCGAATATCGCGATACTTTATTATTTTCGTGAGAGAAAATTATTTAAAAATGCATTCAAATATTCCAAATTTCAAATAATTATAATTAACGCGTTTAAGCAAGAAGACTCTATCCTGATCTAATAAATAAGTCAAAAAATAACGAACCATTCACGAGGAAATCTCCGAAGAAATTTACTCGTGGTCACTCATTGCTCTTCTACTAATTAATTACAACCAATCACTCGTGCCGATTCGGACCTTTCGTCCTCGACATGATTGAGTGATCGGAGGGATTTAAAAATTGACTTACTACTTTAGAAGTTCTGCGACGGCTCCAAAACACTGGACCGCGATTTAGGTCGAAATTGAGGGTGGATGATTTGTAGTTGGTTGAAAATGAGGTAGGTCGACATCGAAGTTGGTCGAGATCCTCTTCAGTGATGCACTGACTCTAATTCGCGGTAGTTATTTATTAACGAACGGACACTGAATTTATTTCGCGAAACTCTACTATCTTTTATAAGTACAGTCAGTGCGACTGTTAAAAAATCAAAAAACTACGCGAACAAACACTGACTCTAACGACTGCATTGCACGCAGTCTATGCAAAAACACTTATGGTTTAAATCGCGAAACGCGAACGAGCAAACACTGCTTCTACTTCGCGATATTTTTATTTTAGCGATGCTAACACTCGATTATATCATTGCAACGCGCGCGATTGAAACGAGGTTCTGAAACAAAAATACAAACGGAATAATTAGTATCACTGTTATAATGAAAACTATAAATCATTAAAGAAATATGTGATAGAGAAAATATATTTACCTTAAGTCTTCGTGAATACTCGCTCGAATGACATTCTCGAAAATTTCTAAGTCCATTCGTGGAGATAGATTTTCAAAGTCCACCGGGAATGCAAAAATTTCTAAGTCCACTCGTGGAGATAAATTGTCAAAGTTCTCCGAAAGTGGGAATATTTCTAAATCCACTCGTTGAAATAGATTTCAAAGTCCCCCGAAAGTGCAAAATCGAAGACTAAAACAAAAGAAATAGTGTAGAATTATGAAAATATGAGTGATAGAAAATATACTTGCGTCTATTCTTCGTTAATCTCGCTGGAATAGCATCCTTGGAAAATTTCTAAGTTCCCTCGTTGAACTCCAAAGCACAACTGAACTAGTAATTGTAAGAGTCGGTCGAAGGACCGTCTTTGTTGTCCTGTCTCGCAGCCGAATATCCCCACTTCGCAATTTAATTCTGAAACGAAATAAATCGTATAGAATATTGAAAGAACGAGTGATAATAATATACTTACATTAACTCTTTGTTATTACTTTTGGAGAATGCGTAGTACCAAAACTACGATGCGTACTCGTCGAAATTCGTAGCAAGACTGAATCATTAATTGTTAAAATCGGTCGGACGTTCGACTTTGTTGTCGTCTCACGAAGCTTAGTTTCCCCACTCTACAATTTAATTCTGAAACGAAATAAATCGTGTAGAATATTGTAAGAACGAGTGATAATAATATACTTACATTAACTTTTTGTTATTACTTGTCGAGAATGCTTGCTACGAAAACTATGATGCGTACTCGTCGAAATTCGTAGCAAGACTGAATCATTAACTCTTAAAATCGGTCGGACGTTCGACTTTGTTGTCGTCTCACGAAGCTTAGTATCCCCACTCTACAATTTAATTCTGAAACGAAATAAATCGTATAGAATATTGAAAGAACGAGTGATAATAATATACTTACATTAACTCTTTGTTATTACTTTTGGAGAATGCGTAGTACGAAAACTATGATGCGTACTCGTCGAAATTCGTAGCAAGACTGAATCATTAACTCTTAAAATCGGTCGGACGTTCGACTTTGTTGTCGTCTCACGAAGCTTAGTATCCCCACTCTACAATTTAATTCTGAAACGAAATAAATCGTATAGAATATTGAAAGAACGAGTGATAATAATATACTTACATTAACTCTTTGTTATTACTTTTGGAGAATGCGTAGTACGAAAACTATGATGCGTACTCGTCGAAATTCGTAGCAAGACTGAATCATTAACTCTTAAAATCGGTCGGACGTTCGACTTTGTTGTCGTCTCACGAAGCTTAGTATCCCCACTCTACAATTTAATTCTGAAACGAAATAAATCGTATAGAATATTGAAAGAACGAGTGATAATAATATACTTACATTAACTTTTTGTTATTACTTGTCGAGAATGCTTGCTACGAAAACTATGATGCGTACTCGTCGAAATTCGTAGCAAGACTGAATCATTAATTGTTAAAATCGGTCGAACGTTCGACTTTGTTGTCGTCTCACGAAGCTGAGTATCCCCACTCCATGTAATTCTAAAATGAAATAAATCTTATAGAATATTGAAAGAATGAGGGATATAATTATATACTTACATTAATTTTTCATTATTACTTGCGGGGAATGCATCCTGTGAGAACTGTGATGTGTACTCGTCGACGTACAAAAGGAAACTAACAAAATAATAGTCAAAGTACATAAAAGTCGTATATGTTCGTATTACACAAGGCCAAAAATTTCAAAGTATTAAAATTATAAACTAATTATTTTATTTCTCTGGCGTATCGATCTTTGTAATGTTAAACGAATATAGTATTGTTTAAATATTAATCTTTTGTATTGTGCAAATATTAAAAATTATTTAAATAATTGTAAAATTATCGAATGTATTGATTTCTAAGTTTTTGTATTTGGAAAAAGGGAGCTGCGACGTTCACCCGTCGGCGTACAAAAGGAAACTGACAATATAATAATCGAAGTAAATAAATGTTGTATACGTTTATGTTACACGAAACCAATGATTCCGAGACGAAAATTTCAAAGTATTAACATATTAAATTGAAATTGTTTTGTTTCTCGCATGATATGGTCTTTGTCTTGTTAAACGAATGTATTGTTGTTTAAATATTAGTTTTTTGTATTGCACATTAAAAACTGTTTGAATGATTGTAAAATTATTGAAAATATTAATTTGTGAGATATGAAAATGATAATTTCTTTCGCCTTCGGAAAAATAGATTTTCGATATTCACTCGTCGGGATACAAAAGAAAACTAATTCGACATTCTTGTGTAACTATATAGTAAATGTGTACAACCAAATGAAAAAAAAGTATTGGTTTGTGCTTACCTTCCCATTGAAAGAATTTTTCTAAAAGATTATGGATGCAGCGTATCAATTTACACAGGTTTGTAGATTCACAGCTTGGAGACAATGTTTTATACTCGGTTCCATGTTTTTTGTGAATGTGTCCAGTATCTGTGTGACAGCAAACGAGAGCGAATATTTTTGTCCGCATATTTTGCGATGAAATACAGATATTTTTGCACAAAATGATATTGGTCGATGTGCTAATGCTTTTTAGAATTTATACGGATCAGTAATGTTCGAAAATCTAGACGAAATCCTTTTTGTTTTCTTACTTTATTCAGATGAATTTCTTCTTCATTGCACAGCTTTTTCTTCTTTCAAAGCGATTAGAACTTATGGCTACCAACGAGTACATAATAAATACTCTCGAACAGAAATTATTTATGAATTAATATTTATAGATCGATCTATAGGCAAATATAATTAAATATCATTCTTTTCGAACATTTACAAGAGATATTGATCATAGAAAAGATAAATTCTTTGATTATTCCATTTATTAATTAATTATCTTTTGACACCTGAAGTAAAAGACAGAAGAAATCTAGGTATATCATTACGCGGGTATTTGGCGGGAATTTTATATAACTTAATAGAAAGTAATAAGACGTTTGATAACAATTTTCAATGTTTTCTTTGCGATTGAATATTATATTTTGTGCTATTTTTCAATAAAATGTTAAGAAAAATTAATATATTTATTAATGCGTAATATTTCTAAAATGACGTAATATGTATGTACAACGCGAAGATGCACCTTCACGATGTAGATGACGCCATTGCTGCTTTAATTCGTACCAACCAAATACGTCTCCCCGTTACATGTAATTAGAAGATTTTTTCCAACGTACACTTCATTACTATACACCAATCGATAGCTAAGTAAGCGATTTTCAAAAAGCTGCATTCTCAAATCGGAACATCGTTGCGTTTAAAAGTTATTCGTGAAAATAAAATCGGTCTGATCGATCCCCGTCGAGCTATTGCATCGTACTTTTTTTTCAATTTTCCAGCTTAATTTTTTCAATATCGATACTTCTCCCGTTTTTTAACAATACTCTGATCAATAATTTTGCGTTTATAATCATGATAGATCGATATTTTATATTATATTCGATTTTCAAATACACACACACACACACATGTATATGGATATTTTTACAGATTATATACACATACACTTTTTTAATCTTCTTCTTTTTTCACACACACACACTTTTACTTTTATCCTTTATTAATATGATTTCACATTTTTCAGATTTTCAAGAATTTCGCGAGATAAGGAGCATCGAATTAGAATCAGTGTTAATGTATCGTTCTTCGTTTCTCAGAATCAAGATGTTCCTCGTTTGAAGGATCAACAACTACTGCTGCTAAGCGTACTTCTTTCTTTGCTTCTGACAACTGTGAAAAATGAAAAAACGTAATCTGTAATACGTGAATACTAGACGTTTCGAAGAATTTATGCATGTGTAGAATTTACGAATGTGTTGGTGCGTTGTTCCGAGCTCGCAATCGTTTGCATCTGTGTTTTTTCTTTCGTTTTTTTTGTCATTTGCTTTCGCTTCGAAAAAGACAGAAGAGAAAAAATAAATTAGGTTAGTAAGCCAATTCAGTTCTTGTTATTTATATAGGTTAGTACTGTCCATAAATAATGAGTAGTTTTCGTGATCGTTTCAATGATACATTTCAATAATTAGTTCTCTATATATTTATTTACATATTTATTATTTCTCCTTCTTTCCTTTCTTTTCGATTCTCGATTATGTATGATTATTATCGATACATGATATATTACCTCGATCATAAATTATGTAATTATTCGATATGTCTAAATAAAAATTCAAACAAGTATTATTTTTTTCAAATATTTATAAAATATATATGTAGTCATATATACAGATATATATATATATATATATATATATATATTTGTGTGTGTATATACGCATCAATACATAAATCCATCGAATTATTTTGATTTAACAATTACTCATTATTTCGCGTAATGTATAAAGCATAGGGATAACTTTGTGATACAAGTGCGTATCTATTTAACGTTTCTATATCTTTAAAAAATATAATGTTTTCATTAGAAAATTATTTTTTATGTTTCAAATTCGAATTAATTACATTTGTCATCCATATCGTATCATCTACGTACTTACATTATATTTTTTATTATTTTTCATTGAAAAATATAATATTTGATTTGACTCGATTGTACCTGTGATGACGTCATCGAATTATAAGGACTACTTTCCTTCCTTGCCACTAGTCTCATCGCCATCTTGGACGCAGTGACAAGTGTACACGGTGCTTCGTCGCTCCGCATAATTACAGGTAATTAGCAAATTTTTTCTAACGTACACCCTTTTCGTACATATCAATCGATAGACAAACGCGCGATTTTCACGAGGCCGCGTTCGTAAGTCTGGGCATCATCGCGTTAAAAAGATATTCGCGAAAATAAAATCAGCCTCTCGTTGATCGACCAGGGAGCTTTCGCGTCGTATTTTTTCTTCTATTTTCCTGTTTTATTCTCGCAATATTAATACTTCTCTCGCTTTTTAATGATACTTTGATCAATAATTTTGCATTAATAATTGTAATCGATTGATATTTTGTATTAAATTCGATTTTCATATATGATCATATACACTCACACACACACATGTATGCACGCACACAAACAGGAATACGATCATTTATACACACATATATATATATATATATATATACATGTAGGTATACAATCATATATATATATTACATATAGTGTATAATCATATATATGTATATATATATATATATAGGTATACGACAATTATAATGATTATATACACACACATACACATCTATGGATATTCTCTACACATATTACGCATACACTTTTAATTTTGTCCTGTAGTAATATGATCTTACTTTTTTCAGATTTTCAAGAATTCCCGAGCTACAGTACAAAACGTCGAATATTTCCAGTGTTTCCTTTTCTTCGATACATATAGGTAAGTTTATTTTATTTTAATAAATATAGTGAGGTTTAATAGAAAGAGATAGGTAACATACGACATGGAAGTCACATTAGGTTGTGTATTTCTACAAAATTCTTCGATCGATATAAAAACAAAAACAGTCGAGTGTTCGAACTCTGTCAAGGCCACATGAGAAATCATTATTTCTATATAACATTCGGACGAGTACAGACGAAAGCAGATTAATTTCGGCATCGAATTTATTTCTGCAGCTATTATTTTATTTTAGAAAATTTATTACATTTTTATTAATAATTGGGTTTCCATATGCAGTTACTTTCAAGCCGTAAGACTTGGGCAATCGATATTGTTTGAGTTTGTATTTTAAGATACAAAGCAAGCAATATCGAGCAAATGGCTGCATATGAATGGTACATTTAAAAAAATACTTAGCTTTCAATAATTTCAATTTTCATAATGTACTAAATTATTTTCTAGTGAAACGTACTGAAAAATTCTAATTTCTTTATTATTTTTATTTGTTCTTGATTATTTTCATTTACTTTTATTTATTTTTATTAACTTTTTTCAGGTTAAATATTATATTTTCTATTCTACTTATGTTCACTATTATATGCTCATATTTTTAAATTAAAAATCTGTTCTTAAATACATATAATGAGCTCCTTAATAAACGGAGAAAGATAGCGTATAAATAATAGCTTTAAAGTATCTCTACCAATTACCAAATAATTCCTTGAATTGAAATTCTTGGAAATGAGTCTCCGACTAGCAACAAAAGAAAAAGCGTGATATTATTCTGTTATAGGTATATCTATATACATGGATTTGTATACGCTACACTGTACACAGTATTTATGAGGTACCGACAATAGCACATGTAAACAATCAAAGGACGACCAAGAGAACGACTTTTTTAATTCATTTCTACACATTCTTCGTTTGTATCAGCAGCCGTCCAGACGTGTTCAGACTTGTTCCTGCTTCTTCAATTTTGGTTCGTCTAATTTCTCATTTACATTATATATAATATTTTATAATCTTGATTTAATCATTTACAGCTTATTAATCATATTTTATATCCTATTAGATTTCAATATATAATATAGCATTTATATGTTGAATATGCAAATCACATTTACGTGCATAATCTTATTCTCTATTAATAATAGTTTGAATATTTTCAAGTAATTATTCATCATATTGACCAATATAATATTCACCATTGAATTTGAAATTTTAATTTAATTTTAATTAATATAAAAAGTTAGACGTTAATTCTAACAAACTATCTATTGTGTTATACGATTTCATGTGTTCTATCGTAGTCTTGTTATAAGTTTCTATGCTTTATTATATCCAGAACTTTTATTATATAATATTTTATTTTTTTTTTTTAAGAAATTTATATATGGATCCCCTACGCAGCTACCTCCTTGTGGTGGGATCCGGAAATCGGTATTGCGAACGTTTATATATTTTACATTATACAACGTACGCACTACCGGGCCAAAGGCTGACGTTCGGTGTATTAGGAAATAATTTTGATTAAATATTAATTTATTAAAAATTTGTTGAAACGTATTTTACGTTAAATTTAAAGAATATTAAGAAACACCGAGAATAATGAAAATGTAATTAAAGTATAATAAAAGTTCAATTAAAATAGAATACAATTTCAAGATGCGTTTAATCGTTTAATTAATATTATAAATATTATAATTTCAATTTTACTGCTCCTTGTCTAGTTTTACTTTAATGCTATATCTATTCTGATTTATAGGTATCCACGCAATTAGTATACTTCTGTGAACATATCCCTATCGCGATTATATCTATTTTTAAACGATAGATACAACGCGATTTTGATCGTTTGCTTTTACATATTCATTTATTTTAATATAGCTTACAAGTATTGCAGTTACATCTTTTGAATAGTATTTTATTATTATTATTATTATTATTATTATTATTATTATTATTATTATATACAGAAGATGTAATATAAATTTATGATTTGAAATCATATAATTTGAATAATATGATATATGATATTTAATATTGAATATTTAATATTTTATTTAATATTTGATATATAATATTTAATACGATATAAATTAGTAGAAGTAAACGCTACAGCTTGCTTTAACAATTTTTATTCAACAGGTCTTCAGTTGTAGATCGCGCGCAATGCGATCTTAGAGTCAGTGCTTGTACGAAACAGTTTGATTATTTTGCAACCAAAAAGGTTGCTTTAAAAATAAAATAAAATAAAATCGCGAATTAGAGTCAGTGTTGTTCGCCGTTTAGAATTTCTCGGTCGCGTTATTAAAATCAAAAACAAGAATTTATGTTATATTCTTGTTAAAATCATATGTTCGCCGCGTTGTTAGAATAATTAACACACTTTCGGCCTATTCGGTGGAAGAGGATTGCGTTGCGATAAATATTGTAATGGTCGAAAGTGTGAATTTAAAAATTCATCCTCTTCATCTTTACCGACGAACGTAAAGCTTCATCTGGATACAATTACATGTAAGTATATTTCTTTCTTGCAATCGTAACTTCTTTCGTTCATCGTTTAAATCATATATATATATATTTTTTTAATCATTTTCATTCATTCATAAATATATTAGTTCGATATGGAACATATAATTAATCTTTTTTTGTTCTTTTTTATATTACAGATTCATCGATTCAACGATTCATCGAATCAACGATAATTTCAATCAACTTCACGACATCATTCAACCTCCTACGAGGGGGACGAGTGTTTTGGAGCCATCGCAGAACTTCTTAAGTAGTAAGTGAAAAAATTTAAAGTTCCTCTGGTGCCCATCATGCCGAGGATGAAAGGTCCTTATCGGCACGGGTTACTGGTTGTATTCGTAGACGTCCCATGTCCGAAACGAGCAAAAGTGTCCGTGATTAAAATCTTTGATTTTATTCACGAGTGGTCCCTATGTTTAGTTAGATATTTTCTTGTGAATATTTTATTATTATTATTATGTGCATATATATATAGCTCAGGCCAGGGTCTTCTTGTTTCAAAGTCGTTTAATCTACAGTGCTGTTTATTAGCACTTTTTTCTCTTTTCGTTTTTGCTCGCGATATTAGTAATGAAATCGGGCATTAATTTACCCGATTTCGTATAAAGCATATAACGTGGTTTACGTTACATGCATTGCTTCGTACTTAGTCCATTTAATCGCGATTTACTTCGATATTTCCAAATATCGATTTACCAAGAAATGAGCAAGAAGACAAACCCCTTCCGCGACGGATAGATTCTGTCAGTTAAATGGTGGATTATAATCCCGTTCTTTCATTAGAACAGCCATTTGATGAAAGGAGTCGTCCGAGGTTTTTTATTAAAATTATATATTTCTTAATAATGAAATTTCATAACTGCATAATGCATATGCATATATATTAGCTATGTGCATATTTCATCCCTCCATGTCAACGACTGCCTACCGCGGGTCGCTCAAAGGCCCTTAAGCGGTGCATACAGGTGGGGTTGCAAAACTATTTTTGCCACTTATTATTTTTTTACCACTTTTAGTGGTAAAACCCATATGTAGTGGTCACACTCGTATGTGGTGACCGCCTACCATCATCCATCCTTGCTTGAGCTCTTGCTAATAAGACGTGCAAAGAGACTCTAGAGTCACAGTCCGCTTAAATTTTATATATATATATTTTTATATATTTTTTTATATATTTTTTTATATATTTTTTTATATATATATTATAAATTAATCATTTTTTAGCTCAGGATTTTCAGCACTAATATACTAATACCCCTTTCTCCCTCCATGCTTTCTGCGTTCTCATCTATGCGTTTAACCCAGGTGTTACTCGTATGGGTGAGAAACAGTCAGTGTGGATTTAGTTTTAAGTTTCCTTTTCAGCGACTGTCATTGTGCCGGTGATTGCACGGTGTACCTTGCACTTGTATGTGCGTTTTAGGAAGTGCATTGTACATCGTTTCGCGATAACTTCTAAATAGATATATTATATATCTAATATATAATTATATTAATATCGGTTTGCATAATAGTTACCACATTCTTGTGGAAAATTATAAATACTCGTATATATTACTAGTATCTATATGTATACTAGTATGTATACTAGTATTTTTGCTTTAGTCATATATGCAATAATCATTAGCCTTGGCAGTCGATTTCAGCAAATGGTACGTACTCCTATATATATTAGAAAAAATACGTGGTTGAACTAGGGTGTCGGAGGTGCCCCGGGGCATGCTCTCTAGTGTAGGCTTTTGCACCCTGGTGGAGTGTGAGAGAACCGTGGAGTGTATGTGTTGGTGTGAATGTTTGCACTTTTTAAATATAGGTCAAAGGCAGGCAGGTAGCATACTTTTCTGAGTGAATGTTTCAATTAATTTTAAGTAGGTAGGGACCGGATAAGGATGCGATTCTCACTCAGGAGTGGGAAGTCCTTTCTCCGGGGATTTGTGAAGTTTCAGCAAATTTTACAATCTTTCAGCATGGCTGAATTTTTTTATCTTTTTATTTTTTTTTATTTATTTTTTTTTTCTTACATTTTTTGCTGACACTTTGCATCGCGCGATATATCAGTATCAAACAGTTCGAAAAACTTTGCACCCAATGAGAACATCAGATACATCCCATATCTTGTGAACTTAGCAAAGGATTTTGAATTAGTTCGATACTTAGTTTTAAATTAATTCTTGCACTTCGCGATTCTTAAAATATTTACCATCTATATATTTCTTTATTTAGAAATAGAATATACCTGCATAAGTAAAATGAAAGTATTACAATTCTTGTGATCTTAACATTTTACCGAAACTATATGCATCTTCTAAGTGCAACGAGTTAATGTTAGTATGTAATAGGTTCATCGAATAGAACGAATATTATATCTGCTGGAGCATTCGATTAAATGTGCCTGTGTTATTGTGTACGGTTGGTGGATTCTTTGAGTCCATTAATCGTCCACAGGCTAGGATAGCTTTATGGTTTAGTTCGAATATTTATATACGAATATTTTACTTTTATTTTTTTAATCGGATAGATAAATAAATAAAGAAAGAAAGAAAAATCGTTAGAAAATCGAGACGCACCTAGGCAGAGTAGAAAACGCAGTTGAGAATACGTGTTGGGACTCGTCAGTGCCGTTTGGGGTGATTCATTCGCGAATTTTGCCATACTACAGTGGTTATACTATTTAGAAGAGATCGATACTTTACGTCGCAAGCGCTTACCGCTCGTTAAGTTAAGAAAAAAAAAGAAAAAAAAAAAAACAGAACAAACCTGCGTGCGAAAATGTGTTTTCACTTCCCAACCCCTTAGCTTGCGATTATTGCGTCTCGTTTGATGCGTGCGTTTACACGAGTGGTTTGAGTCTTGTCGCGTAAAGTGAGATCAGGTCGGGATTAGGTCGGTTTAGCTTAGGGACGATTTCATTCTTGTAGTAGCAACCACTGCAGTATGTCAATCTTTGTGGATGCGTTGCTTCGAACGGTAGGGCGTTTTTTGATGCGTAAACTTATCTTGCGTCGCACGTAAGGAATGCTCCAATGCAGTGGTTAGGGCACGAAGCAAGAAGTGGCTATGTGCCGAAGAGGCCCCCACATATTGTGGCTCAAGAGGGCAACTATCGACTACAAGTCATTTTTCAAAGGTGGTCGATATGTCGAACCCTTCGTTAATGGCTTGTGGTCTTATCAAAACCCCTTTTACCCTTTACCACGTTGACACTTATGCTCGTAGTAGTTTGTTCCTGAATGGAGATGATGGATCATTCCATCTCCTTGCTACGGTTCCGCACTCGCGTTCGTGAAAATTTGAATTTTTTTTTTCTTTTTTATTAGAGTTAAGCTTTTGCAGTTAGTTATTAATTAATAGAGTCAATGCAATTTTTTCTTAAAGTAAAGTAGAGTCATTGTATTTGTTAAAAGTAGAGTTAATTTGTCATTTCAGAGTAGAATCAAGCCCTTTGCATTTTCTATTTTTATTTTTATTTTTATTTTTTTTTTTCTAATTAAATTCAAGCCCTCCCTCTTTTCATTTTAAATTAAAGTCGAATCCTTGCATTTTTCTTTTTAAATTGAAGTCGAGTCATTGCATTTTCTGTTTTAAATTAAAGTCGAGTCCTTGCATTTTAAAGTTTTAAAGTAGAGTCTTTTTTTCAAAATAAATTTTTAGTTAGAAAAATAGAGTCACGCTCGTTAAATATTGTGTGGACATCCGTGGCCTGCAGCAGCATTGCACTCAGGAGTGCATTTGGATACCCAAGCATGTTGATTTTTAATTCAGAATAATCATTTTAATCGTATTTTTTCATGTTCATAATTTCATAATATGTATGTATATATACGAGATATATGCATATTTCAATGTCAACACAGCTTTACCACGAGTTGTAAAATGACTCTTATGTGGTAATCATTATCGTTATCATCTCCATCCTCACCCTCATTATCTTTTTGCAATATAATTCTAATTATTCTGATTAATCTGATTAATCTAATTATTCTGATTATTCTATTTATTTTGGTTGTTCTGATTAAAAATCTACAAGACTTGATGATGAATCGAAATACCTGCATTCAGGAATGCAGATGAATATATAAAATGGCAGCCAGCACTCAGGAATGCATATTAATATATGTCAAGAGTATGCATTTTTATTCCAAAATTATTAACAAATGAATATGATATGAAAGACTTAATAAATATATATGAGAGAGAGAGGAGGAGGAGAGGAAGTAAGAGTATTTTTATTATATATATTAAAGTTTCATAAGAAATATTAAGAAAATATAACGAAACAAAGATTATTAATAAATGTTTATACATATTTGAAAGAAATATAAATATTTTTTGGAATAAAAAGGCATAACTCTTGGTATATAAATGAAACGAATAAAATGGCTTGCCTGCACTCAGGAGTGCATATGAAAGGTTCACAGTAAGTAGATGATTGCATTCAGGAATGCAAATGAACAAATTATAGTAAGGATATACATTTCATATTCGGAATAATCAAAGATGAATGAATGCACTAATAAGAATTCTTAATGAAGAAATATATAAATACGTCGAACTCTGGTGATATTTTTTTCATTATACGATATTAAACTTGTTTAACAATAAATAAATGAAATTTTATTTTATTCCATATATAATAATTGAGTGATATTTAAATGGTGCAAATGAATTAAAGGAAAATTTGAATTATTCCGATAAGATAAATGTATAAGTCTTGCTAAATGAATGAAGCGACATAAATGGCAGCCAGCACTCAGGAGTGCACATTAAAATATGTCAAGGATATACATATTTATTCCAAAATTATCAAGAAATAAATATTACATGAAAGACTTAATAAATATATATGACAGAGAGAAAGAAAGAGAGAGGAGATAGAAAGAGAAAGAGGGAGTATTTTTATTATATATATGAAAGTTTCATAAGAAATATTAAGAAGATTATTAATGAATGATACAAAGATTATTACCAATTATTTATACATATTTAAGATAAGTATGAATATTTTTGGAATAAAAATGCATAAGTCTTGGTATATAAATAAAGCGATTGAAATGGCTTGCCTGCACTCAGGAGTGCATATGATAGATCACAGTAAGTACATGCCTGCATTCAGGAATGCAGATGAACAAATTATAGTAAGGATATACATTTCTTGTTTCAAATGATCAAAGTGAAAATGCACTTATGAAAGTATATAATAAATAAATATTTAATTATCCTAGTGTTATATAATTTTTTCAAAGAAATAATATTTATTTAATAATAAATAAAGATTATTTCATACTCTTTCTAATATAATAAGATGTATTTATATTTAAATAGAGTGCAAGTGAATGAAAAGAAAATTTGAATCATTCTAAATTAGAGATGTATAAATCTTGCTAAGCGAGCGATATGATACAAAAATAACAGCCTTGCACTCAGGAGTGCATAAAATATATCAAGGGTATACATTTTTATTCCGAGATTATCAACAAGTGAATATAAAATGACAGAATTAATAAGTATATATATGAGAGAGAAAGAGGGAAGAAAAAGAGAGAGAGAGAGAAAGAGAGTATTTTTATTATATATATGAAAGTTTCATAAAAATATTAAGAAGATATAATGAATGATATAAAGATTTTATATATAATATATAATTATTTTACGGAATAGAAATGTATAAGTCTTGGTATATAAATAAAGCGAATGAAAAGGCTATCTCACACTCAGGAGTGTGAATGAAAATAGTTCAGAATAGGGACAGGTCTGCATTCAGGAATGCACCTGGGTACTCAAGCATATAGATTTTTATTTCAAAATAATTCTAAATTTTTTATTTGATTATTAGTAAATCAATAATTCTTTTTGTAATCAATATCTTTTTCATATATATATACACACTTTTGATGATTATATGTATATTTTATCCAATGCCAACATAGTCTTATCACAAGTTGTAGGATGGCTCATTTATTGTAAGAGTCATTTTATGACTTGTATGAATATAATCATCATCTTATATAGATTCTAATTAATCTGATTAAAAATCTATAAGACTTGACGTAGTTAGGGAAATTAAAATTTATTAAAGCAAGCAGTAACGATGAAATAAATTCATAAGAATAATATACAAGAATATATTAAAACTATTTTGTTTTTAATATGATCTTCCTCTTTCAGATTTCAGATTTCATTACTATTTCATATACATATAAACAAACTATATATTTACAAACTACATGGTTTTAAAATTGTAAAATTGTATTACTATATTTTTTTTATAATTTAATAGATAAAAATGTGTCCTTATATATAGACGATGTAATACGTACATCAGATACATGATGTAACTGCATACTTCGCGTTACTATAAACGTAATAATATAATATACATATATATGTAATCTATTGATTAAATATAGATCTGATCTCGTTATGGATATGTTTATGGCAGTATACAAAATTGTGTATGCATTTTGTAATACAACACAAGATACAGTATATTTCTGCTCTTTTTTTTTCTTTCTTTTTTTTTTTTTTTTAACGTGACTTAATTTTTAAATATTGTGAAATACTCACAATTTTTTTTCTTTTTTTCATAACGTATCTTGATATATTTACAATATGTATTTGTAATTATTTTAAACAATTGACAATTTATTATGTAATTCTTTCTTTATATATATTTCTATATATTTTTACACAATCCATAAATAATATCGTATTTTTATTTAAATATAAAACATGTTTTCTAATGCATCGAAAATTCGACGTATTTAATGCCAATTTTGCCACTTTAATACTTTTTCTATTATTTTAGTATCACAATCTATGGCTAAATATATATAACATTTCTTTTTTATTATATTATCAAAATCATAAAAATGTTTGCCTATGGATTGTAGATACAATTTTGTCTTTCCACACATGCCTTTTTACATAGTTTTTTGTTACAGATAAGTGTCAGCACGTTTCAAGGGTAAATATTGCAAAATATCTTGAAAATATATTGAAGAATTGGAATTATAAAAAATAAAAAACAATGGAGGATGAATTACCTGCAATTATTTATTTTTTTTTTTCGTTTGAAATATTCCAAAAATTTTTAATCGAATTAATTTATTTTTGTTTCAGGAAATATCATCTAAATTGACAAGATTCGATTCGACTCTTCGTTGGTTGTTTTTTTCTTCTATTGGTTCTTCTTTCCATTTGTGTGTGTGTGTGTGTGTGTGTGTGTGTGTGTGTGTGTGTGTGTGTGTGTGCATATAAAATAATTCTTATTGCAATATTTTATTTTTAGAAAGTAATAAAATTATAAATATATCCATAGATTGTTTTACATTATATAAAATTTGCATATTGATTTTAATTGTTTCTTATTTAATTATAATTATATTATAATATTATAATATATTATAATATATTATATATATTATAATATATTATATATATTATAATATTCTGATGTTTTATGTTCACAGGTGACTGTCGATTGGTTATATGAAGTTCGCACATCTTTTCGATTGCTTTTTGTCTAATTTTGAAATTTTTTTCATATGTTTTATGTTCACAGGTGACTGTCGATTGGTTATATGAAGTTCGCACATCTTTTCGATTGCTTTTTGTCTAATTATGAAATTTTTTTCAGATGTTTTATGTTCACAGGTGACTGTCGATTGGTTATATGAAGTTCGCACATCTTTTCGATTGCTTTTTGTCTAATTATGAAATTTTTTTTAGATGTTTTATGTTCACAGGTGACTGCCAATTTATTTTATAAATCTCGCATATTATTTTTATAGCTTCTGGTTTAATTGTCAAAAGGTTGAAGTGTTTTATATTTACTGTTGAAGATTGATTTATGGTACAAAACTATTATGTGTTCTCAGTATCAAATAATAAAATATCTAATCTTTATATAAGGTTTATAGGCTGTGTGGGTAGTAATCAATAATATGTTTTATTTTCAGTTTCATCATATTTCCTCGCGTTTATCGGGTAGGTAGGTCGATATCAAACGAGCTCATAAATTTTCGTCTGATCTTAATTGATTAAACAAAAATTTTGATTCGTTTCGCGATTGATTTTGTTTTTTCCAAATTATAATACTTATTATTGAATATCTAATAATGATAATTCTATATAATTAATTCTAAAATATTTGGCATTAGTAGTAGAGTCATAGCCCGCGGGTCTCCGTATGCAGCAACCTCCAAGTGGTGAGACCTGGAAATCGATATTACTTGCAATATATAATAAATATAAATAACGCAAGTACTGTCGAGCTAATGGCTGCATTTAAATTCAGTCAAAATTTACTATGTTCTATAACGATTTTTTCCACTTTTCTATAATGTCCATTTCTTGTGTCTTCATCGAGATATAGATAAATTATTTTTCACCAAATAATCGACAAAATCTTGATTTTAGTTAAAAATTTATATACTTTATATATATTTGTCCACAGAATTTCAATATATTCAATCTATTTATTTGTGCAAATTTATTTATATAGCAATATAAAGTGGTAGTACTTTAATTTTTAATGAAAAGTCAAAATTGCTAATAGTACTTTAATTTTTAATGAAAAGTCAAAATTAATACTAAGTCCGAATGTGTTAATATTACACGATACCAATGATCCCAAAACCAAAACTTTTAAATATAGAAATTTTTAATTAACATTATTTTCTATTTCTATATGTAAGTTTTGTTCCATTTAATATCGATTTGAAATCAATTGTATTCGATATATCTCGAATAACGTCATGCGCACATCCATATGCGCGTCGTATTGATACTGCGACAAGTATCATAGATTTTGACATCGTTCGGGCCAATTTCTACATAAAAGTATATTTGCCATTATTTAAATTTTATTTTAGCTAAAAAATAATCTAACAAACTGAATATAATAAGCATTGTTTATCGTTCAATATTAATTTATAAATTAACAATAATTTAATTCAATAAACTTTTATATCAATATTGTTATTTTATAAATATTCTGTTACAATATTATAAGAAACAATGAGTTCATTACATCTTGGAAAAGGTAAGCTGTGCAATCACGTTATTTTATTGTTTTAAACTCAACAGTAAATGTTAAACAAGTTTACTTATTACATAAAAAATATCATCTATAGGTTCTATAAAACCAGCAGAAATTGAAGGACAAGCAAGATTGTATAGTATGAAATTTTGTCCATATGCTCATAGAATTCGTCTAATACTTTCCATTAAAAAAGTTCCTCATGATATCGTTAATATTAATTTGAAAAACAAACCGGAATGGTATTTAGAAGTATGATATCTCATTTTACATTTACATTAATAAGAAGATTTAAGCAAAGTATTATTAACATAAAATTTATTAATGGAAGTATTAATATAAAATTAAAACAGATTCATCCCGAAGGAAAAGTACCAGCATTTGTAGATGCAGATGGTAAAGTAGTCGTTGATTCAACAGAAATTGCAAATTACATAGATAAAAAATATCCTTTACCTGAATTATATCATGAAGAAACAAAAAGTCGTGATTTAGAATTACTCGAACATTATTCCAAGGTAATTTTGAGAAATTAATATTAAGTATATAACCAATTCACAATGACCATATTTTTAGATTATTGACATTTTCTCAAATTGTATACATGGTAAAGATTCAAGAACATTACATGAAATAGTGGATGAAATAAGTAATCTTTTAGAAGAATTTGAGGATGAATTAAAAATGCGTGACACAGATTTTTATGGAGGTTTGTATAAAATAATTTATTATATCTTCATTACCTTTGATTGTTTACATTAATTTTCTTAAGGAAATGAACCTAAAATGTTGGATATCCTCATGTGGCCTTGGATTGAAAGAGCAAAGTCATTATCTGTAATTTATAAACAGCCTTTAAATGTCAATAAACAAAGATTTTCAAAAATTGTAAGTATAATTATCTTAGATATATATACATACATATATTCAATAAATATATTTTTCTGATTTAACAGATGAAATGGATTTCTGAAATGAGAGCACAACAATTTGTACAAGAAAATGCATGTTCTTATGAAAAATTTGGGCAACTTATTAACGAAATGAAATCTTCTGATGTTGATTTCGATGCTATATAAAGATATTATCAAAATGTTCTAAAATGCTTTTATAATATGGTAGACAAAAGAGAAAAAGTAAGAGAGAAAAATATTTATCATTATTATTCCTAATAGACTTTGCTGTATTATTATCTTTTTATTCAAATAATCCATTTTAATCGAGTCTAAATAAAAAAGAATAAGTTATTTAAAAAAAAGAACTGAAAATCAGTTTCGTGATTTATCGTGACACAATGACAATATATAAAACATGCTTCTTAAAACGAGTTGTTTTTTTAATTTCTTAAATAATATTTATATAGTACTCTAATCGTATAAGAGATACATCATACACAATGACGAAATTATCAACACGTGGCCTCCCTGCTGCTCGAAAAGATAACGAGTTCCCTAACTTCGACATTCTTTTCTAACTAGCAGCGAGATAAGATCTAATATTTGAGAGTAATTAATTAATTTGATCTACCTTGCGTATGAGTCCCATTAGTATATATATTATATATATTTACATATACAAAGATAGAAATATTCAAACGTTTTGACAATATACTAATGTATATTCTAATATAAATTAATCTATGTAGAATGAATTTCTTCTATATTCAAATGAGCAATAAATCTCAATCTCATTTGTAAAGCAGGTCTCAATCTGCGAATGATACATTCAACTTCATTTTTCATCATATCTCCAACGAACATATATTTTATGTGATATCTATAATATACGATGTTAAGGTTAATTCTGTTAGTAGTAAAAGATTGATTAATTCTGTATGTAGTAAAAGATTAATCGTTTTAACAGTTAAAAAGGATACAACAAGTCACAAACTGGATCCATATATTTCAAATGTGCTTGTGTACGATCCACTTGTTCCAGCATTTCATATAAACTAACTGCTAGATCAACTATGCAACGTGGTCTCTCTGCATTAAACCTTGCTAAGGTAGGTCCAATTAAATGACAAGCATATATCAATTGTTCCTCACTATTTACCACAGGTTGAAGTTTCTCTTTAATAAATCTAATAAATATATGAAAAATTATTAACAGAATCAAAGTCTCTACTATCATTGATATAAATTTTTTTTTCACTTACTGAGGCATTGTTGTAATTTGACCTGCTCCAGCATGATGCCAAATTGAATGTGCTAATGCAAGCATATAACTATATTTATTTTCAAGTAAACTATTATGCGTAATATTGAAATTAAACATCTGGAATGGTGTTAAATTATTATACTGCCAATTTGCTAAACCTGGACTACTTATAATTTCCACAAGTCGGTCATGTAATGTCGACCAATAGCACTCTGGTAAAGCAGCTAAAAGTAATCCAACGCAATTTATCCATAAATGTATTTCGTTAGATGGTACTACAGTATACCTATTATAATTCAAAAAGTAATTAATATGAAATGTATATGGTGATTTAAAGAATTAATAAAGATTATACTGTACCCTTTAGCAACAACGTCGAGTAATGAATTAGCAACTAAATTTGGAGCTACAGGAACAGCCATTAATTCTACACATGTAACATATAATGCATGTGCTGCTGGATTAGGAAACTCATTAAATCTCCAATCAGTAGCTGGGAAATGGGCTGTACCTGACATTGCTTTAAAATAGATATTTTCAAAAATTAAATTGATTTCTACAAATACATTTTTAAGCTCATAACAAAATATATTGCTTACTTTCTACAATTCTCTGTACAAGTCGAATATAATAATCCAATTCTGGTACCCAAGTAATAGCATCGTCGGCAGATCGTGCCATATACATTTGATAAGCTTCAGAAAGTGCCCATCCTGGTGCTCTAATTTCTCTTAACGATCCAAGAACAGCAGAAACTAAACGTCGTTTTAAAGGTGGTCGATCTCTTAATTTACGTTCGTAATAATGTAACGTATTATACAGATATGTCACAGGTCGATCTATGAAATAATAATTTTACATTAACTTATCAATTTATAACATATAAATTTCTTAATAATATTATACGAACCATGAAATTTATATAAACAACCTAAATGTTCCAATAATATTTCCAAACTTTTTATTACAGGTGGTATTTCCAAATACCTATGTACAACTATATCAAACACAGGTAAAAATCGTAAACACACATTTCCAAAATATACAGGTAAACTTTGATATTGACTAGGACCACCACTAGCTTGCTCCATGATACCTTCTGGAGCAAACTTTTCTGGAAATTTTCTATGAAAAGCTAGATGCTTTTCGTGCCAATTTGACTGTTTCCAATGTTCAGGCGAATTTTCCTTCACAAATTCTTGAACTCTATTTCTAAATTCAGCAGCTTTAAGCAATAATAGTTGAATAATAAAAAAACATACTTGTGCTTCGCTTCCTTCTTGAGTTCGTAATGCCTAAATGATAATAGATATTAATACTTCATATATCATTTATTTTCTAATATGGATACTTACTAAGCAAAGAACTAATCTATCGATTGTCACTATATTATATTTCCATATCATGTCATTGATTGTATCTACACATTTATTAACATGTTGTCCACCAACACTGTTAGCAAATTCAAATACTAAATAATCACAAAATTTTCGAAGATGAGCTGATAATGCTCTGGCTCCTATTCTTTCTAATATCCTATAACAAATATTATTTACAATAATAATCAATGAAATAATAATAAATATAGATAACATAATACATACTTATATGCGATTGGACTAATCCGATCAGTCTCAAGTATCATTTTCCACAAAAGACATAAAAATAAAGGAGGTGTGCCAGGTACAGAAAAATGAGCAATTATATCATTTTCATTACTCATAGATGCCCAATTTCTATATTCCTCTTCTACAGCTTTCTGGAAATATATATACATAATTTGTTTATTTTCATAACATTATCAAATTTCTTATAACGAAAATTACCTTTATTTGTTGTTTATTTTCTTTGGCAACACTATTCTGTTGAAAAAATTCACTTAATACTGGTGGAAAACATTGCAAAGTATGATTAGCCCATGAATGCGGCGTGTTTTGCATAATAGTATTCAATAATTCTTTACACCAAGTGCCACTAAGACTTTCTGCTCCAGTACCTAATAGATAAGACATATAGTTTTAATAATAAACAATTTGTTATTTATATTTATTATACAATTTTAATAATTTACCTGTCACATGCATAGATCTTGCTAAAGTAAGAACCAAAGCTCTATTAAGTTCTTCAGATTCCGCAGATACAAGTGTTTTAGGCTCTGATAAGAATCTCGATAATTGCGGTTGTACTTCTGCCGAACCTAAGCCAGTAATTAAACGAAGAGCCGTACTTTCAACACTAAAAAAAGTAAGTTTATAAAAAATAAATTATATGAAGTATCTAAAGAATTAAAAAGTCATTAATTTATAAATAATACCAAAGATGAAGTTGTGTTTGATTAGTTTGTGGCACAGCAGCAAGACTATGAAGATGCGATAAGAGTTGAACTCTATAATGTGGTTGTATATGATGCATTCTATAACTAAACATTTCCAACAATGTATATAATGTTCCCCATGCATGAGACTTAAATACTGTTGGTAATAATTGACCTAGAAAAAAGTATAAATAACGATAAATCATAAGATATTCGTAATGTTTAGATTATTATAAATGTTTTACATAATACGTACTTATAAAACCCTTTATACCAAGACTTTCAATTTCTGTATAAACTAATAGTCTACTATAAGTCTCAACTAGAGCCGGTGCCAAGGCCATATTACTTTTTGATTGTGCTAGTTTGATAACATGAGTGACAATACTATGAATCAAACTCATCTTAGAATGTACAGTCAGTGAATCTAGTATTGACATAGAAAGAGGAGTAGTTGGACCACTTGCCAAAGCAGCATTATTTTGTAATGTTTGTAAAGGCTGTTGCTGTTGACCCTATTTAATTCAAAATAATTTTGTGAAATATAGATAAAAATGATAAAAATGTAAAATATAAATAGATAAAAATATAATTTACCTTTGGATTTCCTAATATAGTATCAACTAATGCTGCCATTGGTCTACTGAAATATTCTTGATTTGTTGAATAAGCATTGCACAATAAAGCAATGCGATAATCTAAACCCATACAAAGAGATGTATTTGGCATAACTAAATGCTGCAAAAACCTAAAACAAAAGTCAGAATATAATATATATATATATATAAATATATATGTACAATGCTATAATTATTTAAACTACTTAATCATTTCCTTACTCATGATGAATTTTTAATGTATGTGGAATAGGTCTATGAATATTCGAATGTTCAATTTGAGCCTTTTTAAGTAAATGCATCCATATACATATTATAGCCATTTGATGAGTACAAAGTGCTTGAGTACAATCTGGAAGAGGTAGAGGTTCTTTCTCTGGATACAGTAGATCGTATAACTTCAATACAGGTAAAAAATTTGAAAGCTGAAAATATTTAGAGTGTTTATTATGTATTAATAAATTGTTTGGTATGTTTTTACTTACTGGGTTCCGTTGAATACTTCCAGAAATGAATTGTAATAAAACCCACATCAAGTGATCTCTTCCTTTTCTTAATTCTCTACCAGCCAACTAGATAAATATTTATATAATATTATAATTTATATATGTACACACATATATATATATATAAAACATAAAAAATGTATCATTAATTAATTATACCTTATCATGTATTGCCATTACAAGACTTGGAAAAGATGCAAATTGGAAAAGTACAAAATAAATTAATTGAGATGAAAGGTGTAACCACACCCAATGATTAGCAACAGTCCCATCTGTTCCTTCTGCTGGTAAAGGATCATTTTCAGATCTTTCCATAGCCAAAATAACAAGTTCTACTAACTGCTCTTCTAATACTATACATCGTTGTTTATGCTATAAATAATGGATAAATATTTATTACGCATTGTTTATTTTTTATTTTAATTTTTTTTTCTTTTTTTTTTTCTTTAATTATAGTTGCTATACATGCATACATACTTGTTTCTGAAGACCAAGCATGGAGCATACCATATCTCTACTATAAGGTTGTTCTAAAACATATCTCAATAACTCAGTTTGAGGTTTCAATAAATCTTGATCATATGGAAGATTTCCTTTCAATGAAAACTTTAATGTAGTAGGATCTAATAACCAAGGGTTTATTAAATGATCAGCATAACCTGTATGTTCCACAACTGGTAACATTTTTGAATGTCCCACAATAGAAACCATTTGTGCTGTAGTTCGAAAACTTTCCACAAAATTTGATAATAGTTTTGCTAGTTTCTGTAACAAATACTTATAAAATATCTATATATTGTTTAAGTTTACAATACTTTTTACTTACCCAGTGTGGCCAATTTTTATGATCTGGATAAGCTTTTTGAATTTCATTAACAATAAAATATCCTGGTAACAAACAAGCATTTCTATCAAAAATATATTCAATAACATTTTCTAAAGCTTTTAATTGTGGTTGAATAGATGCATTTAACCTTGCAGGTATTGTTTGAGCTTTTTCTATACAACCCTGTAATAATGTACATAGATAAATTGAATTTATATATACAAATAATTATATTAATATTATATTAATATAATAATATTTACTTTCATTATTTCTCTGACTCCTTTGTAATCTACTCCACCAATAATATGTCGAATAAGAAGGAAACATTCCACCCAAAAATCTTCTAATTGGTATTGTAATTTATCACAGTTAAGTATACATTCGCATACTAATCTGTAATATTATTAGATTTATATATATATATATGTTTTAAATATAATAGATAAGTAAATATTTCAATTTTTAAATCACCTCGCTGGTAAAACATTTGATGAAACCAGATTCTCGAGTAATGACAATAATAATTGCAAACGTCTGTGATTTGTCATAGCAGCTGCTGTTGTAAGAAATTGACGTATTGCATTTTCTTGTTGTTCAACTGTCAGATCAGTCATTGCAGTTGTTAATTCTGATTGCCATGTTGATATTTTGTCTTTTTCATTGTTAGGATTATGTACAAGTACACAACTGAATGCTTCCTCTATAGCTTCAACTTTCTATACATATGTCAAGATTATTTTAATAATAGAAATAATTTTTTTCATTATATATATTTATAGTAAAAAACTACTTCATAAAACAAAAATACTTACTAAAATATCGTTTACTATATTCGCTATTTGTGTATCACTGCCCATCTTTACTTAAAATATTTTGTTTCTATATTAAAAAAAGAAAATAAACTAATACTTTCAATACTTATATCACTAAAAAAAATATAAAATAATCCTGCATTATTACAAATTAAAACTCTCTAATAATATATTCATAATTACAATGTTACAAATACTTCGTATTATCGTCATATCCACATAACCATATTCACGATATTGTTGGCTATTTGTAAATATGGAAGATGCATTTACACGTGAGAAGAATATAACCAAGTATAATGTAAAATACAGTCGATAGAGGCGCTATTGTTACTATTGCCATTTGCAGAACACCTGTTGTTACTTACGTGTATTGGATATGAATAAAAAATTCGATAATTATTTGAATGAAATATATCTTTTTATTATTATTATTTTTTACATTTAATATTACTAAATACAAATAATTTCAAAATCATAAAATCATTAATGGAGGAATAAAACTTGTACATTTCCTAACATTTAACATTTTATTCATTTGTGTTAGAACTTTTTTTATTTTCATTTAATTTATTTTCAACAGATAGATAAATTTCATGCCATAAAAGACTGGATAATTCTTCAGAATCCTTTTCATCTTTAGCAAAATTAAAATAATGGATATAATCACTTTTGTTGGATACATCTGATACGATGATCAAGGAGAAATGATTTAAAGATATAAAACAAATTATCATTTAATAATAAAAAAGGATACATCCTACTATGTTCTCTTTTAGACTACTATAATCCCAATGTACACCAGTCCATTCTTTATACATACGAAGCTTTTTCCTGCAAGATATAAATTTTATGTTAAGGTAATTATATTTATTTATTATTATTTATGAATACTAGCTACATGCCTTCCTGTCTCTAACAATAACTGATCTTGCTGGTTTGGTTTAGTATTTTTAAAAAGATTTCTCTTGATCTGTAAATTTTGATTCTCTTCTACAAATTTATTGTATTCTGCTTTTAATTCAGCCTGAGAACATTAATTATATATATATAAGTGTATATACATATTTACACCTGTATGAAATAATATACATTATATAATATAAAAGAAATATAATTCATTAAACTCACAAAATGTTCATTATGTTTCGACAATTCTTTGTTTTTTTGTTCTAAAACTTGTTGTTCAATATCAATATCTTCTTTTATCATTACCAATTCAGACATCAATTTTTCAAGTTTTTCTTCATTTTCTAAAAAGAAAAAATACAAGAATTGGAAAAAAGTATTTAAAAAAAAAGAAAAAAAAATCTTTGAACAAATAACATTTACCTTTTAATTGTTGATCTTGTTCATGTATAACCTGATTTATTTTCTTTCCACGTTTATTCATAATCTCTTCAAGTTGTGTTATAGTGATACTCGAATATTTATTTTGTAAATTTTTTATTTCATCCATGATTATTTATTTGATAATTTATTTAATAAAATTAATACGAATTTTCCGAATTCGTTTAAATTTAAAAATAATTTTTCTTTAACACAGTGTTGCCAATTTTTAACAACTCTACTGTTAGATTTGTAAATAATCATAGCGATTGGTTAGTGAAAGAAATATTATGATTGGCTTGTTGTTTGCTTGTGAATGAATATGATTGGTTTAATCTCATTGCATGCGAACATTAATAATAAATATATTAATATTTTTCATTGTAGAATATATTTAGAATCGGTATTAGCGATAACACAAGTACAGAAAGAAAAATTCGACTTCATGAAAAGAGAACCTTCATAATGCATTAATGGCCGCAAATAGATAACTAGAAACAATAGATAATACTTTCACTTTCTTGTACAAGTTTATTTTAGAAAATTGTAGTGATTAAGAGTGATCATGCTGTGCTGAATTTGATTTAACATTTAAATTGTACATATATAATTGTTATTATGAGATTCTTATCGTATTATTTAACATAAGAATCTAATCTCTTCATTTGATCGTATTTTTTTCTTATAAACAAATATATCACATAATGATAATATAAAAAAAAAACTTTATAAGATTATCATGTAACTTGTATTTATTAAATAGATAATTATTTTCTCCGCAATATATAGTTTTCTACTTTATATGACGAAGAAAATATATTTTTAATTATAAATGACCGATTATATTTATATTGCTAAAAAGTTATTGTAAATATAACGAGATTTTTAAGAAGCAAAAGTTGTGATGAAGTCGGATCTATAATTTTTCATAATATTCAACAGATAATAGGTATGGAATATTTTTGTTATTGATTTTTATGTTTCTTATACTGATTGATGAATCATACATGAATTTTATTACAGAAAAGAATCTTACAATTAAAGGTCTTCTTAAGTTTGTAATATAACAATTACAATGCCTAGTTCTTATTTATATGCTATAAATAATGAAGGACGTGTGTTTGGTTTATCAACATCTGGGACTATGTGGCGTGAATTTATGTATTTAGGTCTTGAATTTAAACAGCTTTCGGCCGTACCTCATTTTATGTGGGCAATTGGCGGTGATCGCCAAGTTTATGTTCATGTTCATGGCTTAGACATACCTATAAGAATTAAGGAGGAAACTTATGAAAATGAGGTATATTATAAAATAAACTTTTTATGTGTTTAAATGTAAATCTTATTCTTTGTTACTTTTAATACAATTATAGCGCTGGCTTCCCTTAGAAGGATTTAGTGGACGATTATTACCTACAGATAGATATAATTTTTCTAATCAAGATGGTACTGTTGATCGTAGTCGAGATAAAGTTAAACTTCCATCTATGGCTTGGCAATGGGAAGGAGATTGGCACATAGAAACAACGTTGGATGGTCAACCATTAGATCATGATGTAAATATATCTACATGCTATATAAATAAAAAAGTGAAAAATTTTAAATAACTAATATTGTAAAGGTACTAAAATACCTTTCTTATGTAAATATTTTCTTCTTTTATTTAGTCTCATATTCTTCTGTCAGTTCATCCATTTTTTTTTTTTTATTATATTAGAAAAATATATATATAACAAAATTATATACATACATATTCATCAATTTAATTATTGTTTTAATTACGTAAAGGATTGGCTACCATTAATATTGTTTTCTTTTTCTTTATTATGATTATATCTTACAAATTTTTATTTACATGTAGATTTTTTATCAATCGTCCACAACAAGACAAAGAGTTATGATCACAGAGAATCTGATGTTTTGGTAGGGCTGGACATATGCAGTTGATTTTCCAGCAACATATTCAGCGAAAAAACAATGGAAGTCTTGTGTCAGAAGGCGCAAATGGGTCCGATATAGAAGATACAGTGCTATGAACTCATGGTGTGCTATTGCACCGCTTCACAAAGATCCAACCAAAGTAATGATTTTTAATATATACTCAATCATAAACTTGTAAACACATTTATGTAGATTTTTTTCAAAATGCGTAGGAACCATTTATCGATGTAGCTGTTGGTGGAAATCAAATGCCTGGTGGTAATCCTGGTGGTCTAGTAGTTTGGGCAGTAACAGCTCATGGAAGGGTATATAATTTTGAAAAAAAAATATTTTTAATTTTAAAAGTATAATCACACACATACAGGATTGAATATCTATCCTCTTATAGGTGATGTTCCGTGTGGGAACAAGTACAACTTGCCCCGAAGGCCAAAGATGGAGTTCTATTAAATTAAATAATGGACACGAGGTCTGTCAAATTAGTGTAGGAGTAACAGGTCTTGTTTGGGCAACTCTCTTAGCTGGGAAAGCTATAATTCGTACTGGAATTACTAGAGAGAATCCAATGGGTGATGATTGGACAGAAGTAGAACCACCACAGAAAGATTTAAGATTAATACAAGTTAGTGTAGGTACGGATGCTGTGTGGGCAGTTACACACGATGGTAACGTTTGGTTCCGAAAAGGTATCAAAGGTGAGATGAGTGGCGTATGCGAACAATTAGCAGCTGGAACTGGATGGGTCGAAATGTTAAGTAAAATGGCATTGGTGTCCGTTGCTCCAAACGATCAGGTTTGGGCTATCGGCTACGAAGACAGATGTCTGTATTATCGTATGGGTATAACACGGTCAGAATTAACAGGGAAAAAATGGAGATTAATTAACGCTCCTCTTCAATTAAGTAGAGCCAGTAGCAATGCGAGTTTATCTTCGAGTAATAGACACAGTATGTGTGGTACACCACAACAACAACGTCATCAAAGTTGGAGCTCTTTAAATCGACCTCATAGTACCAGCGAAGGAACGACATTGGTTAGAGAATGGGAAGAACAATCACGATCAGCACCAACGCCAACATCTTTGAAATTATGGCAACGTACTAATGATGCTGCGGTTACTAAAAATTCTCAACAAACATCTTGCCAGGATATATATACTACAGAAGAGAAAAAACGATCCGCAAACTCTTTAAATATGAGTGACTTCGCAGAAACAAATGTCGCGAACATAACTATATCAAATGAGTCATTAACTAAAACTGGAGAATCTATAGTTGTCTCTGGTAAAGGTATGAGCAGTACGGTCAAGGTTAATCCAGCCGCTTGGAGTCCTGTACATTCCGTTGGCTCTATGGTTGGTATAGAAGCACATCCAGAAACAGATGGGAGTATTTTTGATCCTGATTTAACTGGCGATTCTGGTGTATATGGAGAAGACGAAAGTGCGGCAATAGTTTATTGGGCTGAATGTGATCCATCATGGTACAAAGTAGAAGCCGGCGCATGTTACATGGATCCATTGAACCCTCCAAAATGGATTTCAGATATTAATGGTGTAACACACGGAGAAATTGCTGAACCATGGAGGATATACATCTTGGAGGAGTTGAAAAATAGATTGAAAGGAATAGATTTAGATTTATCAAAATACGAGAAAGCCATAGAAAAATCATCTTGGGTTAAAAATGGCGATGCAAGATGTAAAGTGAAAGGTAGTAACATGTATCAAGATTGTATTATTGAATTAGAATGGATAAGTAGCGATAGTGGATCGCTAGATTCTGGGACATTAACAATATTAAATTCCGACGGTGCTACAATTCTAATGCAATTCCCAATATCTGAGATTACTTGTGTTATTTGCTGCAGTGAACCAGGCAATCCACGTATAGCGATTCATACCCCAAAATTAATACGCTCTAAAGTTCTTACGTTACAATTTCTAAGCGACGCAGATATGGAAGAATGGCTGGCACATTTAACTTCTGTGTCTTGCCAGACAAATAATATTTATGGAAAGCCAAGTCCTAATTCAATTTGGATCACCAATGCACTAGGAGATGTTTATGTGTACGATCCTGCAATAACAGAGGAAAATCAATTTTGTGAAGACGTTTATGTTCAAGAATTAGACGCTGCTGGGAAAGATTTACCATTTGAAAGTATTTTACAAAATAGTTTTGGATATGGGAGTTCGTTAAGAATAACAGTATGTATACACGACGATGCCGACAGACTTTCATTTAATTTAGTATGTTACACTACGACATCGTTAAAACAAAAAGGCATAACAGATTGTCATGACGTGGCATTGCATTTTAATCCACGACTTAAAGAAAATCTAATAATAAGAAACACTTATCAAAGTGGACAATGGGGCGACGAAGAAAGGAACGGTGGCAGTCCATTAAAACCAGGCTCTGATTTTATATTAAATATTGTTTGCGAAGAACGAGGATATAGAATTTTTATCGATGACACAGAATATACATTTTACAGTCATCGAATACCACCACAAAATATTACACATCTACGTATTAAAGGATTAATGACGTTGTGTAGTGTTCTATACAAATCTAGGTCAATTATTATCGAACCGATAACAATGTTCTGGAGACAAATGGGTGGACATTTAAAAAAAGTTGAAACATGTTCTGTTGGAGTTACATGGGGTATAGGATATGATAATACTGCTTGGGTATATACTAATGGTTGGGGAGGAACTTTTTTGAAAGGATCTGGAACTAGTAATACTGGAATAAATACGATGATAGATACACATAATTATTTTGTCTATGAAAATCAACGTTGGAACCCAGTAACAGGATATACTTCTCATGGTCTTCCTACGGATCGTTATATGTGGAGCGATGTAACAGGTCGTCATAAACGAACTCGGGAACATACTAAATTATTATCAGTGCATTGGCAATGGGTAAAATATATATTACATAATTATTAATACACACACACACATATATATATATATATTTCTCTAAAATGAATAATAATATAATTATCTTAATGAAAGATATCCGACTGGATTACTGATTTTCATACTCCCGGAGGTGTGGACAGAGATGGATGGCAATATGCCACAGATTTTCCATCGCAATATCATGGAAAGAAACAATTTACTGATTATGTACGAAGAAGAAGATGGTATAGAAAATGTCAACTTACTACCAGTGGTCCTTGGCAAGAGCTTGGAAATACAAAACTAATTGACGTTTCTTTATATGTATGAATCAACATTTAAATTTACAATGTAAATATTAATCGTCTCTAAATAAAGTCTTAATCATTTTTCATAATACTTTTACAGACAGCTAGTAAACCTGGTGAAGATTCTCTCATACATGTTTGGGCGGTAGCATCTAACGGTGAAGCTCTATTTAGAAGAGGTGTTTCTGAATCTTGTCCGATGGTAAGAATATTTAAATGTAATGATATTAATACATTTTACAAGAGAGATATTTGTTTTAACATATAGGGTGTATCATGGGAACATATACCAAGCGATCAACCATTAATAGGTATTTCTTGTGGACCAAATGGACAAGTTTGGGCAGTTGGAAAAAATGGTTCTTCTTATTGGAGACTCGGTGTTACATTGACTAAACCAGCAGGTATAATATTATTAAATATTAACATGAATTTATGGATAGAATAATTATTAAAACAATACATTTGCATACATATATTAAAGTAAATATATATATATATATATATATATTAGGTCTACAATGGCAAAATGTTGAGCCACCATCGGGAGCTCAATTGAAACAAATCTCAGTTGGAAAAGATGTTGTATGGGCTTTGGACAACACAGGTAGATTGTCTGTTCGTCGTGATATACAAGCAAATATTTTCCCGGAGGGAAGCCATTGGCAAACATTGCCGGCAATGCCAAATGATCCTATTCATATAGGTAAATATAAATTATATATTTTTATATGTATTTATTCCATAATAATATTTACATAAAATAAATGTATACTCGTAGATATCTCAGTTATTAATTCGAAGCAAGGGTTTAGACATATTTCTGTTGCCAAAGAAGAAGGACAAGTTTGGGCAGTTTCTGGAGCTGGTATAATATGTCGAAGAATTGGTGTAACTAACGAAAATCCAGCAGGAACAGGTTGGGCAACTGGTATAGGGGTAAGTCTTGATCAATTTTTTTGTCTTGCAGGATTTTTTTTTTTATATGTAATTAAATATAATATCAATAAAATATTAACAGGCAAATTGGCAACATGTAAGCGCTGGAGGTATAATAAATAGAAGAAATTAATTGCTTATAAAAATAATTTTAAAAATATCTTTTCATTATATATGTATATATATATATATAATATTATATAGATATATATAATGTAAATGATGAATAGTATGAAAATTTCATACATCGACTACATTCCATAAAATACAGGAAAGTATTATTTTTTAAATTAAATTTTTATTAAATTAAGGAAAATTTATATGATTTTTTTCTATTTTTTTTTCCTTTTTTTTTTTTTTTTACATACATACGCGATAATGATTTATAATCATGTATGAGATAAAACACTCTAAAACATTTTTTATATATTATAGTTGATCGTATTTGTAACATAGATTTGCTTTTATGCAAATAATGGAAATATGTATAATGACAAATGCAAAATTATTTATTTAAATATTCTTTCAAACCATAGAAACGAAATGTACGTATTTAAGTTATAATCATTCTATTTTTACAAACTGTAGGTCTTAGAGAATTAAAAAAAGGGATCAGATTTTGCAACTGGGAAATTCTTAGAACAAAACATAATTCATAATATGAATAATTTAAATATTTTAAAAAATAATATCAATATCACTTAATATATAATCATAATTTTGAACAATTTGTGTGTATGAAAGCAGTATGTATTTTTGAAAAATTATGCTTATGAATAATAATTTGTGATTATCTTCTATATAATGTACTGCAATAAACACAATAATGCTATCATATTTTAAGATATATTTTTATATTATCTAACTCTCTATACACGTTTATATGCATACATATATAGTTTATTAATTATAATATCAATTTTTGAAATGTACATATTGACATTGCAAAATTACAGTATTAGAATAATATGTTTACATATGGAGTTTTCAATAATGGTTATTAATGATTTAAAAATTAGTATAAACAAGAATTTCAAAATTTTATAACAAATAATAGTAAAGATTACTCGTAAATAATTAATTATTCATTTAAAATATTAATTTTTTATGCGACTTTTAAAAATAAATTTTGGAAACATTTGGATCTTAGAAATATTCTCCGGATTTTTTAGAATGATATAATGTCTTAAAAATATCTTATAATATTAAATAATGTCTAAAAATATTCTTATAATACTTAATAATAATTAATTAAAATATTTAACGTTTTAACCGTAGCTAATATATCTATATACATATTATGAGTACTTATAATCGGCCACCTTATTATCGCAAAAATGTTCGATTTGTAATAGGAACACATGACGATGGTGGAGGTCGTTGAATAAAAGGCGCGAAAATATTACTTAAGCTGATAACGCTAGATGGCGCCAGGAGTGGTAAAAAAACTTTTTTTTTTAATAATTTAGTACTTGTCCTTACGCTAGATGGCGCAGGTTGGGCAGCCAGTATAGAGGGTAAGTCTTCAAAATTCTAATCGACAGATTTTTATGTACGTACTTAAATATAATATCCATAAAATATTTTTATATAAATATATCACAATAATCATTGTTATTTTATATAAAATATAATAATCGAAAATATATTAAAAATTAATATATAGACAAGTTTATCCTACTTGTGGCTTTACCTGGCTGTGAAATTGTTTATCTTATCGTATACTTAAAATTTTGTTATGATTCCACTTTGATCTACATTTTTTTGTTTCATTATATTAAGTTCGATTTTATTTTTTTTCCCCTGAACGCTATGAGAAATTCCATAAAATAGATAAATAGAAAAACCTACAAGTATATATAAATAATATTAGAAAAGCATATAATATTTTTTAATATACATGTGCATTTTTTTTTTTTTTTTTATTCATGCAGCTTACCAAATAACATCCACACAACAAATCTAATCCATGTAAACATGTCTAGTTGTAACATCAAATAAAGATTTATAAAAATGCTACAGCATGGTATCAATGGAACAAATGGAACCTGAGTAAAAAAAAAATTTGTTATTAAAATAATACATTAATAATTTACAATAATATACTGTGTTATTTACTTTGAAAGAGAGTTCAACTTGTTGAACTGGTTGTCTGCCAATAGATGCTACATTTAATATTAATATAAATACAAGTATTATTATTATTACAAATACTATTACATTGCCGTTTGTTATATCAAGTTCAACGTGATTTAATATAAGAATAAGTATAAATACAACAAGACCTAAAACAGAAGATTTCAATTAAAATCATTAAAATATTGTTAAAATATTTATAACAAATTTTTTAGAATACTTACTAAAACTAGCTACACTACATTTTGAAACTATGCTGGAAATATGCGATGGATCCTTATGATTATTTAAATTAAATGTTTGCTTGAATATATTTATTGCTGTAAATTCATAACCATTCATTGTCACTTCAGGCATAACATCATTTTCTTTTTGATATCTACGATTTAAAGATTAGTTTAATAGAAAGTATTTTATTTAACATTATAAAGTTGTTTCTTTTTTTTATATCATAGAACAAGCCATAACCAACCTTAATATTAATACTGATATTGCTACTACTGTATATGCCAATAGTGTTCCAATAGACATCATATCGATTAATTGATGGAGATTAAAAAGAAGAGTCATAATTCCTGGCATAATACAAAGTAATTTATACAATAATTATATGCGCATCTCAAACAATTATATTTTATATATTTTTACTAACCAGCAAGTAGTCCGGAAAGTATTGTACCCAAAATTGGTGTCATGGTTTTAGAATGTACTTTAGAAAGCCACATAAATATGATTCCATCACTCGCCATAGCATACAATACACGTGGCAAGGGAAACATAGCACCTAATAAACTCGTACATAAAGCAAAAACAGCTCCAATATTGACAATCCATTGGATGACTGGCCATCCAATTTGTTGAAAAACATAAGGGAATGGAGCATCAGCATTCTAATTTCACATGATCATAAATGTTACAATTAACGAATAAAAAATTGCAAAGTATATTGCAGGTAAATCACCTAACTTACACATAAGTTTGTTTGCAGTCATTGTAAAACATTATACCTGATTGTAATATGGCCACATCATGGTCAATACTGTAGAAATACTAAAATATGCTGCCAAAATAATAATAAGAGACAAAACAATGGCTAAGGGTATATCACGTTGTGGTTTCTTTGCCTCTTCACCGGTTGTTGCAACAGCATCAAAACCCACAAAACCATAAAAACATTTTGCTGCACCTGCCATTACTCCGCTTATTCCAAACGGCATAAAACCACCACTACCAGCATTCGTTACGTTTTTAGGAATATCTTCTGTCGAAATGGACCAATTTTTTGGATCGGCTAAAAATTCATACGATGAATAAGACATCAAGATTTAAATATGATTTCATAACAAGTTCGTTTACCTTTAATAGAACCTGCTACTATAACGATAATGATCGTAAGAAGATTGATGACAGTGAATATATTATTTAAAAAAGAAGATTCTTTAACTCCTATGCTAAGTAAAAAAACGAGTAACATGACCATGCCGAATGCAAAAAAATCAGGATACTCTGACAAGAAAGAAATGTTTATTGGCATAATTGATTGCAAAGTTTTCCCCATAATGTTTCCTATTAAAGCATCAATATAATTACTAAGGCCTCGAGCAACACTTGCTGTACCTAAATAGAAAAGAATAATTACCCAGTCAAAAGAATGATTACAATGAAAGATTATAATTAAGATCAAAACAATGAACATACCGATAACATACTCCAATATTAAATTCCATCCTATAACAAATGCTATAAATTCACCAACTGTTACATAACTATAAACATAAGCTGATCCTGCTTTTGGTACTCTTGATGCAAATTCTGCATAACACATTCCTATAGAATGCAAATTTGTGATAAATCAATTATTAAAATCATAGCAATGTCTAATATCAAAATATTACCAGCAAAAGCAGAAGCAATAGCAGCAATGAGAAATGAGATACAAACGGCTGGTCCGGCCGTTTCTTTTGCAACACTTCCGGCAAGAACGTAAACGCCTAAACCAAGGGTCGCGCCGACTCCAAGGGCAGTCAAATCAAAGATATTGAGCACCCTTGCCAATTCGCCCTTGCCCTCTTGATCATCATCAACACGTTTTCTTGACAATGTTCTCCACAGGCGACCCGCCGCCATAACGATTGATCTTTTCTTCTTTTTTTATAACTGTACAAACTTTATAAACTTATTTATATAATAATTCATACTTTGCATCATGGCAATATTAATAATAGAATAATCAACATATCCACGTAATCAAGAAGAAAATTTTATTTTCTAAACAAAGCACTAATAAGTGATTGCGTACAATCGTCATTAAATTCAAGGATCTCTTGCATTAGATAAAGTGATCTTTCAAGGTCAACGATCTATCGGCCTTTACTACCTACATCGATGATTTCACTATAATCTTATTTCTTTTTTATTTTTATTCGACCGATCGATTAAACTAAATCGCGTTAACATAATTAGTAAATACAATTGTTGATGTTATATTATTTATTAAAATAAAAAATGAATGAGTTATTTACCGATTAAAATAAATTGTTAGGAATCTATTTAAACGAGGCACGTACGTAATACGTAATGTTCACGTGGAGTTAGTCACCTATTTAGCATTAAAGAAACTTCCCCGTTAAATAGTCCAAGGAAAAACAGTTTTCATCCTTGTACAAACATATTAAACTATTTCAGAAGTATTCGATGTTAGGTCTCTTAACTACATTTGCGCAACTGATCTCTTTACATTTAGTTCGCACGATCATTCTTCAAACGTATTCAACTCAAAGGAACATTACAATAAAAATGACATTTACACGTTATATAATAGTTAAAGTGAATTTAGCAAAAACAAGTTCTTTCTAGTTCGCATAACGTAATTCTAATTACAGGAAACTCATATTTTAAATGCTTCTGTTTTTCTTATTAACATTTCATGCACGATAAATACGAAATAAAATGAAAACAAAACAAAACAAAAAAAAAAGAAAAGTATAATCGAAAGAATATTATAGTTGTATAATATAATAATAATGAAAGATAATATTTTATTCGATTGAAACAAATGTGGCGTAGAAACGAATTAATCATAAATAAGGTCAACAAATTAAGAGTCTCTATTTGTACTTTCACTGAATTCACTCATTAATAATTAATTGAACGAACGTAAAAAAAATTTATTCCTTATTATTAATTGATATGTATAAAATATTTAGAGAAGATAAGAATTATTATGATAAAAATTATGTCTCTCTCGTTATATATACTGTTTCTTTTAACAAAATTTCAGCTCAAATAACGTTTGGAAAAGGAATGACCTCGAGGAAAGAGAATGTATGTATGTTGAATGTACATTCATTGAATTCGTCGTATGAACACTTGATTTTGTGATTATTATTGTCGGATAAATGAGAGATATAACTAAATATTAATAATAATTGAATTTATAATTTCTTTGTTTGCTTTTCTTTTTCTTTTATTTTTTTTCTTTTTTTTTTTTTTTTTTTTTTTTTTTTTTTGTATAGCAATAAAATTTTCGCCATACGCGAAATAATCCATAAGAGATTATGAATATGAGATATGTCAATGGAAATAAGATGTATCAACAATAAAGAGATAATTCTTATCTCGGGTAAAAGAGAAAGGTGCCGATGTTAGAATGAATATTTAATATATTCAGTTTCGAATGTTTCGATATATTCTCGAAAATTATATCTTGGAAAATAAAAATTTTTTACGATAGAGAAATATATTTCTTTAGCTTCAATAACAAATGTAAGTGGAGAATGTGATTAATGTAAGAGAGATCGAGAAATAACTTTCTCTTTCTATCATATATTAATATCCTTATAATATCATAAAATAATACATTTCTATTGTTCTTTTATAGGTCCTATATCTATATAGAAAAAAAAAAAATTAAACGATTGTATTAACGATAGTAATAAAAATGTTAATTTGATGCTTTAATTTATTGAAAATGTTAACACTTGTAATATTATCGCGTCGATCATATGTCTACGCGTCACGATAATTATGATTTATGTGTTATGACTTTTATTCACAAGAGCTATTTTTTATACTCATATTGCTACAAATTTTTCAAAGACTAATATATAAATATTAACATCAATGCATACATAAAGATATATGCATAATAATATGCAAATTAATAAAAAAATATATACATATATATAATTATAAAAATTTCAATTAAATACAACATAAACATAACATTTTGAATTAAATACATTAAATTTTAATATAAATAATGAATCAATGAAATAATATATTAAATTATATGAAATAAAAATATAATTTAATAGATATAATCACTCACCTAATTTTGAAAATGCCCTTTAGACAGAGAAACAATGTAGTCAGACAATATTTCATATGTAGATAAATTTAATTAATATAGGATCGCGCACACGTAGCTGGCATATAATAAAATCGCGAGACTAGGTCAATCACGCTCGAACCGGTCACACCAGAGGACGACTGTGAACTAATAAGTACAGTAATATTACGACTCTCTCTCTCTCCCACCTGTCTAGATGCTAATAAACTTGAATTGCCTCCCACCGTGATTGAGAAGAAGGACGTTTGTATTCAAACGAGAACTATTTGAAAATCTGCGAATATATAAGACATTTCAAGCCATCGAGCTTATCATTTTTATATAAAAATATCTTTTTATTTTTTATTTATCGTATAAATTCATTATTCCTCAGAAAACAAAAAAGATAACATTATTTATTTATTTATTATTAAATACTTACAAAAATGATGGAATGTGATATTAATCTAATCAAGTAAAATTTATATACATGAATATAAATTGATAATTAATAATTAAATTTTCAGACGTGACATTATTTATAATATCAATTTATTTATCGGTAAATTTTTGATATGTTGTTTGATTTGTTGCACAGCCTGGACATGTATGCAATGATTCATGGATAAAAATTTCACAGTCTATACAGAAAACTCTTGAACATTTTTCACAAACATAGATCTAAAAAAATATATATATATATTACATAAAAAAAATAATAAACTTTTCAATGAATGATTTTGTTAATACCTTTTTATCTTTTTGTGATAATGTTTTTTGGCATCCATAGCATATTGTAAATTCGCCCTCATAATCTAATTCTTTAAAAGGTGCAACTGGAAATAAATAATGGTATGATCTTGCCAAATGTGGAGCAGAAACAAGAGTGAGCCCACATGCCCTACACTCTACTGGAAGTTCACAATGTTTACTAAGACATTGTGGACAAAGGAAACCTGTACTTGTTAATTTTACAGATCCGTCCGAGTTTTCTGCATGACTGTAATCAATTATATAAAAGCAATAACAATTATATAATATCAATTTTTTAATCTTATAATAATTATATGTACATATATATACATACCACATGCATACTGCTATTGAAGTATCAGTACCAGAAGAATGCAATGCATGATGTGGAAAACCCATTTTTACGAGTGCTGCATCTAATCTAGTAGCAGCAGGTGGTGGATCTATGTGTGCATTTAATTGTTCTTTAAAATGTTTATCATCTAAAACAACGCCATGTTCTCCACCAGTTACAGTAGCAACTTTCTTACAAATATATAATTCAGCAGCTAAACCTATTACACTACACCTTATACCATCTGATTTCATAGCCTGAAATCAAATTAATTATTGTTGCATTGAAATATATGACTTTTGATTAATAAGTCAGTAAATTCATTTACTTGTATAGTTTCAGTAATATCTCCAGGATCACAGGTAGTAAGAGATCCAGTTATTATTATTATTTCTTTACTAGCATGCGATGGCAATAGTTTAAGAGATTTTATAGCTAACTCCAAAGAATTTTGTAAAGATGGTTCACCAGCCAATGATGTTTGTTGTAAAGCTTTTATTTCCTATAAAAATCATAGAAAATATAATGACCGTTGTTATACTTTAGAATGTTGATATATATACATATACATATATATACATATATACTGACCTTAATATGTTTCTTTGAATTTCCAGCTAAATCACTAATTTTTTCAGCTCTTTTATTTTTAGTAACAATTAAACCAATTTGACTTATAGGATTTTGATAAAAGAATTCATCCACAAAGTCCTCTAAAAGCTTACAATTATTTTATAAATTGATTATCATTATGATATATAAACTTATTTAATATTTATATATAGAATACCTTTAAAGAACATAGCAGACGTGTTGGTTTCAAATCTTGATTTGACATTGCTTCAGAAGTATCAAGAATAATGTATAAATGTCTCATCATTCCTAATCTGGCGCCAGCTTTTCTTTCCAATTGCCTTTTTCTTTTAGCATTGTGTATAATATCGGCAACAGATGCTTCAACAAGACCATCATCATCTTCTTTAATTGCCTCCCTATATAAGAAGATATATTAAATTCATAATATTGTGTCATATAGTATTTTTATATGGTTAACTTTGTCTCTCCAAATTTCATAAAAACATATATACCAAGTTTTTTCATAACCAGTTTCCCATCTGTACTCCTTTTCTTCTTCTTCATCAGCCATTTCTTATTTATAAAATAAACTTTGTATATAATTATAAATAAGCACTATTTAAAGAAAATAAAGAGCAAAAAAAGATAGAACTATAGCCAGTAAATCGAAATCCACCTATGTACTAAGCTATATTAGAAAAGGACGAAAATATTACGGTACAGATGATACTCTCTCTGTCTGACAAAGGACTTTAATCATTATGCGCATGCGCGATAATTCTCCCAAAAGAAAGCGGGGATATTATCTCACGTGCTAAAACATGCTATTTGGAGGTTAAAGAATTCAGAAATTTATTAATTTAATATATTCTTAGAAATTTATGACAATTTTTCTATTTTATTATTAATATATATTATAGGATTTTTTTTTATAAAGATGGGTAAATTATGTTATTTATGTAATCGAAAAGCCTCAAACACAGAAAATATTTCATTACATAGGTAAAAGTATAAGAAATATTTATATTATTTAATAAATTTCTTAAAATCATCAATAATGTATAATCAATTTTAGTTTTCCAAAGCATTTAACTGTACGTCAGAAGTGGTTAAATGTTTGTGGATTAAATTTAAATGACGATGTATCACATTCTTATATCTGTTCTGTTCACTTTGCTGAAACAGATATCAATAAATGTAATGCTTTTGGAAGAAGTAAATCTGTAATTAAACCTGGAGCAGTCCCTTCCATGTTTATAACAAATCCTCTTGTCATAGGAGAAGTTGATAAGTTGTCATCAAAAGCATCCGCAAATGATTGTAATGATAGATGTAAAAATATTTTGTCAGATACTGAAAATACAGTTGAAGGTAAATCCAAAAATATTTAATATTTGAAATGTTCTTGTTAGAAATAGTAGTAATTCATTGATTTATTTACATTAATTTTCTTTTATTTCAGTCTCTGATAAAAATTGTAAATCCACATTTATAAAACATAAATCTAAAGATGATAATACCAATGATACAGGTAAATTCCATAAAGTGAATAAAATGATTGAATTTATTTAAGAATTGAAATTAGTAGTTTACTAACTATACTTTTTTTTTTTAGTTGCTTTAATTAACCATTATTTTTATTATCATAGCTCTAGATCATAATAGCTACAATATTTCCAAAAAAAACGAATATTCTTTGAACCGCGTTATATATCTGAAATTACGACGGCAGATGTTGCATCTCCAAGAAGGGCTGAGAGAGTCATCAAATTAATAAAAGCAACTGATCAACAAAAATTGAAACGTATTAAAAATTTACAAGATCAAACAAGGAAGCTTAAAAAACGCGTTACCTTTTTACAAGGTATAGTATCTCGTTTGAAGAACAAAAAAATGATATCTGAAGAAAGTGGAGACACTTTTATGGTAAAGTACATATAAATATGAACTATTATTAGTTTTTTAAAACAATCGTACATAACTTAAAAGGTTTTAAATAAGAAATTTAATATATTTTTTGTCGATCTTAAACAAATGTTTTTCGATGAGTGCATTTTATTGTTTTATTTATATGTGTATTGTACTTTTGTATCTAATTGATCGTATGATTCACTTTTATATTTAACCGCCTGCGCAGAATACTTTGCGCACAACGGAAAAAGTAACTTTTTCTATCTTACTTCATTGGTAACCCTACCACTTATGGGGACTGGCAATATATTCCTATTACATATGTATATGATCGGAATCGACTTGGCATTAATTAACATAGCTCTATCTCTTTCCATCCGGAATATCAGCAGGTCCGATTGTAAAAGGCGGTAAATTCAAAGTCAGTAAAAATCTTTGAAATGTGATCATTTTTCTAGTCTATTAATTACTGTGATTGACATTATACCATATCATAAATGTAAGATACAAAAGAAATATTGTATTTATTGATAAAAATATATAAATATTGATAACAGAAAAGGTAATAAAGTCGGAAAATGTAAGATCAGGTTCCCGCCAAAATAATTGTCGTCGTTGGCCTGGCGGTTAGCGGGCGCCATGGCGCCACCGTCGGAAGACGCGATCACTGTTTTCATTCCGTCTCGTGCTGGTTAGGGGTATTTTCTGGATCGTGAAAATCCGATTTTTCTACGGTTTATCGGCCGTAAGTCGTCATCATTGGTTCGAGAGATGATCGTTAAGAATAATCGTTCAGGTGTCTCAAGTGCGTTCGGAAAGTATTCTTGGAAAAACAGGAAGTGAATCTAGGAGGGAAGAGCATTAGCGAGGAGAGCCATCTTGACGAGCATCGGCTCTCTTCGCTCGTGGTAGAGACAGAAGAAGAGGAAAGGAGTCGCGTGTGGCGGCAGCAATGACATCTTTCCGAAATAATCGCGATATCACGACGCGCTTGAATTATTTGCGTTAACGGTAGTCGCTTCGCGTAAGGCCAAAGCCATTTTAGCCGGGTGATCCGCGTGCGTTAACGCGAAAACGAAGGAGGAAGGGAGAGATAGAAAGAAAGAAAGAAAGAGAGAGAGAGAGAGAGAGAGAGAGAAAGGGAAAGAGAGAGAGAGAGAGAGAGAGAGAAAAGAGAGAGAAAGTGTATGTCTCTGTGTGTATATGTATATCTACATTGAGAGAGAGAGAGAGAGAGAGAGAGAGAGAGAGAGATCGTGAGTGAGTAGTGGGTAATAGAGAGAGAGAGAAAGAAAGAGAGTGAGAAAAGACGATAGAATATGTACGTCGAAAGTCGTACGTTGGTAACTCCACGCGACTGGCCGCGTTTACAATGAATACGTGCCTGTGTCCCTCTTCAAATTTCATCATTTATGCGGGAATTTGTTTCATTTAAAATCAAACTAATTCGCGTACGGTATATTTGATTTTTCTCGCACTTCTTCTCCGACAGATCGGACTGGCTGACGTGGAGGATTTATATCAGAGTATAAAACGGGCGATCATATAAAACATAGGAGCGGCTCTGGCGGTCTATCGAATTGAAAGAAAATGTTCGCAGTTCGATCTTCACCGGCGCCGTTTCGTACAAATTATTTTTAGTAACCCGCGAATCTTTGAATGTTTTTTTTTCTTTTTTTGCCGTTCTTTTTTCTTTTCTTTATTTTATTAATTATTCGGTTATTATTATTTGTAGAAAGAAAAGATATACATATATATATACACACACACATACACATACACACACACACACACATATATATGTATAAATGGTCAGTGAAAGGAATAGAATTTCTTTCGAAATATTTTCCAACCTCTTTTATATTTTCGCGCTCGATTTATAGCTTTTCGTATATCTCGTCTATATCGTTATATATATTTCTTTAAAACTATAATCTATGTTTTGTATTTATTTTTATTACATATATAGTTTCCTTTATTTTTTATTTTTTTGATCATTTTATATATAGTAAGATCATGTAGTTTTGTCAGACAAGTATGCGGATGGTTGTGGAACATATATAAGCTTTTCCTTATTATAATATCTTTTTTCTTTTGATATTATTAACCTAGATAATAAAACAAAGTATTCTTTAATTTGTAGCAAACTGTATTTGCTGACAACGCAAATCCAAGCGTAATTTTGAACAAGATGGAAGCGGATGATGGCCCGTCGGCTATCAATACTAATCCTAATAGTATAAAAGGTAATCTATTTATATCTTTATATTGTACTTATATCAATTAATCCATTGAGAATAAAGTTACTTGAAAATTATATTTTTATATATATTTGTTTATCATATTAATGCTTCATAAATATAAATGTAAATATAATCTATATTATATTAGCTGCACAAGAAGAAATGGGACGTTTAGATATTTTGGTCTGTGGCCAATGTCATTCTGTTTTTCATTTTATCGAAGAATTTCAAGAGCACCGTACTAAGGAAGGAGCTTGTTCACAAATATCACATTTTCGTGAAAATACTAATGTTAGTATATCAGAAAATAATCAGAACTTTCTTATAGATTGTTTGAGATAAAATGAAAGATTTAATAATTACTTTCAAATATCTATAGAATGAACAAAAAGCACAAGTTTGGGCCTTTCTTTTATGGAAAGATACACAAATTCAACAAGAAGGTTCGGATAGGGATTCAACCAATTCTTGGAAACTTTATCAAAAATGGTGTAAGATGGATACACATATTAGAGATTCATGGATCACAGCAGGAAAAACCATTCAAACATTCACTAAAATTAGTAATGCAAAAATGCAAGAAGTTCCAAGACAAACAAATTCTAATGTGGAAGGTATTTGTTCTACAAGATCATTTTTATGTAAGTATTATTGCTTTACAATGTTAAACTAAAAAAATTTTATTGTCTATATAGGAACAAAACCATTAGTAGTACGTAAGGTCATAAGAAATGGACAACCAGAGGAAGCATCTGATACGAAAAAAGATGCTAAATCTTCCGAAGTAAAATCACAAAAAGGTTTAGAATCTATGGACAGTGAAGTTGAAAAGAAAGAGAAGCCAAAACTGAAACCATCTGTTAAACCGAAGGTAATATTATTAATTAATATGGATGTGGTATATATAAGTATTACATATTTTTATTATTGTTCTTCTTTGTCTTAGGGTAAATCTACAAAAGCAACAGGAGATGAGGATAGAGACTCGAGTACTGAAGAATACATCGTGGAGAAAATTTTAGCTAAACGATTCAATCCAAAGAAGAGATGTTCAGAATATTTACTCAAATGGGAAGGTTATTCACAGTGAGTTCATTGTCCAATTTTTGATATTAAAATTGGTGACGTATTTGTTTTTTTCTTCTTTTCTTTTTTTTGTTTTTTATAAACATTTTTTATAAAAAAAAATATACATAAATTTTTAGTGAAAGCAATACATGGGAACCTGCAGAAAGTGTTGCAACTTGCAAGTACTTATTAGAAGAATTTGAAAGAAATTTGGCAAAACAAAAGGAACTGAAAGCGGCACAACAACAAGCAAGTACTAAATTGTCAGGAAAAGTCGCAGCACAAAAAGCAGTAATAAAATCAGCAGACGCTAGTAAACCAGGTCCGAGCAACGTGGTTCAAGCGGGGTATGTAAATTAATGTATATCAATATATTACATAAGTATTTTATACAATACATTGTTTTATTCTCTTTATAATACGTAGACGTCCTATGCGTTCAAGTAAATCTAAAGCAATGGACCAAGTAAAGCAATGGTGTGGTTCAATGAAAGATGAGGAGAGTGACAGTATGTTCCGTATACATTCATTATATCCCAGTGTCATATTCTAATAATATTGCAACAATGTCTTCCAAATTTCAGTATTAGGGAAGAGGAGGATAGATTATTCTGATAGTGACTCCGAAGAAGCTGGCAGTAGCGCTGCAAAAAGGGCAAAGGCTGACACAGGTAGCGACGAGGATTGGACCGGAGAATCAGAAGAGGAAAAGCTGATGGGACGTAGTGATGTAATACAACGTGCATTTAACCGTGCAAACGCGCAATCTAATGGTTCGAACAGGACTGTTTCTACTACTGATCTTGCAACTTCATTGGGACTGCAGTCACCAGAAGGTGCAAAGTCAAGTCAACCTCCAGTATTAGTCGCCAATGCTAAAGGCGTTGTTAAAGTTGATCCTAAACAAATGCCAAATTTAACATCTGGTGTTTATGTTATGTCTCGAAAGGATGGCATTATAAAATTAGATTCATCTCCGAGTGGAAAACTTGCTGTCAAGGGTTCGCCCACAACACAAGGTGTTTTAATGGTACAAAATCGAGATAATACTAATGTTGTAAGAAAACAAGTTATTTCTGCGACGCAATCAAACTCAATTACTCCCGTGAAAGTAGTTTCCAAAATGGATGGAAGTCAAGTAGTAACACAAATGAAAGTAGTTTCTAAGCCAGTTGCATCTAAGACAGGAGGTATACAAAAATCAGAACCTATAAAAATACAGCCAAAACCAGATCCATCACAATTACAACAAATACATGTGGTGACTGCAGTACCAGCTCCAATAACGTTACAACCAAGAATAAGTACAGGTATACGACCTAGTCCTGTTGCAGTAACGCGTGGTGCGGATGGTCGTCCTCTGTTACCTAGACCAACACTACGTGCAGCTACCCCAACTAGTGTCCTCGGCATTGGATCACCCATTCGTACTCCTGTTAGAGCACCAGCTCCTAGACAACTACAAGGCCAACAAACACGACAAGTGCTACAGAAACGTACAACGGTTGTAAATACTCAAGCTAGTTCACCTAGTACTGCAACGGTGACTCCTGTTAGACCGAAATTTACGGTACTTAGTTCGCAGGGAAAACAAGTTATAAAATCTGGAAGCCCTGCGCAAAGCAAGCAATCACCTAAATCATCATTGGGTAAACCACAGTCTTTATTGTCGCCACAACAAAAGTTGTTAATGGCAAAGAGAAAAGCACAGGAGGCAGCAGGTTTGATTAAGCCAGGTGGACGTGGCATATTAGCTGGCAATCGTGCGTCGGCTGGACGTGGTAAGGCTAAAGCTGTCGAATCACCAACAGTTATTGCTCCAGGTAACAAACCTAAAGAAAGTAAATTAGCAGAAGGGGATGGACTTCATATGGAATTTCACGAAGTGGGTTCCGAGGAAAGCAGTAGCGAAGGGGAACCAGAACTTCCTCCACCCGAGGCAGAAACGATTACAACTGCCGAACCTGATAGTCCACCGCGACCATTCACTCTGTGTCCGTTAACCGGACGTATAATCGGACCTGATGGCGAGCCAGTTGAACAGCCTGCCGAAGCTGAAAACGAACCAACTCCTTCGACAACTTTACCAAATGTTAAAACCGTTACAACTTCATCGGAAAGCACAGATACCGTTGCAACTACCACTACTGCTGAATTAGTGTTACCTTCTCTTGATTCCCTTGCAGAAGGTGGTGGTATTATGAGAGTAGAAATGAGTCCAGGAGGAACAACAGGTACTATTGTCCAGACTAGCGAACCAGCACAAATTCATTTACCAAACGAAGCAGTGTCTGCTCCAGATCTTCCTTGTTTAGATGATACAACAACAAATACAGTAACAGCACCAACCACAACTATATCAACATCTTTAACAGAAACACCCGTAAGTGAATCTACCAACACGACACAAGGAGTAACAACAGCTACAGTAACATCAACTACAACTATATCAGTTGCATCTACTGATGTAAATAAACCAGATGAAAAAATGCCAGAAGACAGAAAAGTAACGGAAGACACATCTAATTTAGTAACAATAACAGGAGAAGATGGTGTGGTATATCAAGTCACTGGACAAGCAGATGATGGTCAAACCTTATTAGTAACGCGAGGAGCGGACGGTGAACAACAATGTGTATATGTCACCACCGAACAGCAAGGGGATGAAGGATCCGTTTTAACACTGGACCATGCTGTTGCCGAAGCAGTCGCACAATTAATACCAGATCAAGTCAATCTTACGTCACAGTTCTATGTAAAAGAAGGTGATGCAGAGCCTACTGAAAACCCAATGGTAATGTCCATAATGGACAATACAAATGCTACGGATGTTACCGGAAGTCAAGAAGATAGTGACGGACAAGCACAAGTCGTGGCCCAAGTTGTACAGGCAGAAGAACCTACACCAGGTAATAGAGAAAATATATCTCGTTCTTTCTTGACAATCCTTTTTATTATCGCTTATATATTTTATATATTTTTTATTATTAGGTGGAACTAGAAGAGTAGTATTGCTTTTGCCAGATGGAAATTTAATGATGACTGAAGTCGACGAAGAACAGTATGCTGCGCTTGAACTCGACAAATGAAGATTTGTAACGTTTAGACACACGTGAAGAGAAAAATGACAAACCCTGTGTCGGATTAAATATTTACATGAATCTTCTATGTTAAGGGTGACCATGGGTTGTATATATGTAAGAACGATTACTTCGTACAATTACAATGGACAAAACATTAATATTTTCCAGCTAAACAAGTATGGTGCAAGTAATAGCTGGTAAAATTGTAAAAATTCAGTACCACACATATTGAAGTTTAGACTTTATATTAACCCAAAATATTTTAGAAATTCATCTCCTAACTTCGAACAATCCTCTGGAATTTTAATTCTTATGATTCATTTCCATTATACAAATAGTAATAATAATACAAAGATAGTAATATCAGAATTTCGATATCATCAGTATACAGCTTTTGAAGTAAGTTGTACTTGTAGGATAGTGAGGTATAATCTGGGGTTTTATATTTTCCAAACAAGGCTTTAGTCAAACTGTTATCTCTCTCTCTCTCTCTCTCCTCTCTCTCTCTCTCTCTCTCTGTCTCTCTCTCTCCCCCCCTCTCTCTCTTTCTGCATACAAAGTCCAGATGTATACATTTAGGGTGTCGTATAAAAGAGCATAATTCGATGTATTATATTTCAAACACATTGGTGCTCATTTTTTTTATGTATTGCGAAATTGGTGTTTTTACCAAACAATTATACTTGAAGCTTGAACCTAGTTTGACTTTATTGATTCTTTCGTTAAGCATAAAAATATAAAGTTCATGAAATGATTTTTTTTTTTTTAATTATTATTATTTAAGCTATAAAGCTTTCATTACATTATGTATCTTTAAATATATTTTATTTCGTATCATATACATTTCTAACACTCCAGACGTGTTGTGCTTCATGGACTATGTATGCTTATTTATATCATAAATAAGTGCACTCTCATAAGCAACATCTATAATTTCTGAAACTCTACAAGGATTTAAAAATACAAAGTTGTTTAATGGAACTTTAACAGAGTTTTATTATTAAGCCTATTCCTTTTTTGAGTTATAGAGAGCATTATTTGCTTACATTAGTAAATAGTATAACACTTAGATCAATAATCATGAAGTACTTTAGAAATTATACATATGTATTTGAATGAAAATGATTCTGTAGAAAATCTCAATAGTGGCCATGTCTTCAGAATTATTTTTTATTTTTACAAATTTCTTGTTATCTCTTTTACATACATACATATATACACACACAGACACATATATATAATCATATATTATATATGCGTGTATATTATTTAAAAATTGAAAATTAAAACAAGAGAAGGAAATAAGAATTTTATTATATAAACAAATATATGCATGCAATCATATGCATATATGATTATTATGAAAATGGAAACAATATTATTATATTTATATGTGATTATGTAGCTTTGTATGGATATGGCATAACGAAAAAAACAATGTCAAAATTTTATTGGTATTATCTCACAAACGTTAAACTAGATTCAAGTTTAATTATGTAGGCATATCCTCTTATTTATAAAAAAAAAAAGAAAGAAAAATAATGAAATACCATTTACTTTTCATTACATAAAAAAAGAATATGTATTCTGGTTCACAACCCAGAATTAAAAAATATAAAATCCTAGGATTTTACTTGCATAACACATTTGTACATACACGTTCATTTCTGATCCTTTATATGAAGATTGTTTCGAATAAACAATACTAACAACTAATTCTTTTGCAAATGTTTAGTACTCCTACTCTCCTATATAAGAATATATAGAAGAAAAAGAATACAATAAGATACAATATACTAATAATGGCAATATACAACAGGAAGATTATAAGTGTTCAATGTTTTTAATATTATGAAATAATAATGATTAATATAATTATTTGTAAGAATTTTCTAGATAGTCATTTGTTAATTGTCTTTAAAAATGTCATACATTTTATAATGCTCTTGTTTATTCTAGTATTATTTATCTTTTGAATACAGAAGAGCAGTAAAATGAATTCTATATCATTATTGTCGCACTCTAAATATGTGCCGTGCAAAAATAAAACATGCTGGAAAACGTCATACAAGCGTCATAAAAATCATTGCTCTGATTACATTTTACATCGAATATCATTGCACTTATGGATTGTTAGTAATCATATATTTATTTTTAATATCTAACTCTGATATATCTTACTATCTAATTTCGTAGGATAAATATTATGAAAACGAGCTCGATGATGATAGTTCGGAGATCAAATTCATTAAGAAGAAATTAACTAAAATAGATGAAACATCTGGATTAACGAAATATCTTCCTAAGATAATAAGAATAAAATCAAGAATAATTAGAAATCTTCTAACGAAGAAATCATTTATAGAAAGGTATATTCTTTTAAGACTTGATTGCATAAATTTTATAATAATAACACACATTATTTTAGAAAACAAGGTTGTATGATTTCTGGAATATTTGATACAGGCAAAAGAGGTAGTACATACAAAGCAGAATTATATAGATACATCTTAATTGCAAAACCAGATCATGTGTGTTTTCATAATTTTCAAAAAAACGTTTTATACAGGGTATGTATATTATATTAAATTATCTTCATTATAGTTAATACAACTGTAATTATAAATATGTATTATTTTTGTTGCAGAAAACAGTAATATTAACAAATATTAGTATTTATTCAACAAAATTTCAAATACAGCCTATATCTCGTCCTTCTAAATTTATAGTTACACTTCAAAATAAAAAGTTAGATAAAAATTTGATTGCCCCAGGAATGCAACTTAAGTTAATTATTTCTTTTTATACCGAAGATTTATACGAGCGAGAAGAAATTGTTACTATATATGTTCAACATGGAAGACCAATTAATATTAAATTACAATGTAGTAGAGATCCTCCTATGTTGAAAAGTAACCATTTTTTATGATAATTAATTATACTTTATGTTGTTAGAACATTATCTAATATAATCATATATTTGTAGGGATTATAATACCACGTTTAAAGTATGCAGAATTCAAGAGAAATACTTTTTATGCAAATGAAAATACTACGATGTCTAGCAATTCATGCAAATCACCTATAACTGAGGTAATAATACTATAAATATTATTGATATAGTATTTTATATATCTTATAATCTCCAATATATAAAATCTTATTTTTTCTAGTATTCAAGTACTATCAAAGAGTTTAACAAATATTATTCTAACAAAAAATCATTAATGACTGCCGTTAACTCAGATATGATTTTTGAATGTGGAAAATGTTTTGTTGGTGAACAAGTTGCCTTGCAAATTAAATTTAAAAATATTGGAGCCGACGGAAAATTCATTGTAATAAGTGAAATTGATTGGTACAGCATGTGTATAGAAGTAAGTAAATTTTTTATATATTTTAATAATCATTTAATAATCAACTAGATATATTTGCATGTCGTATCCCAAAAATATAATATAATCTGATAAAATTCATCTTTATATAAATTACGAATTATTATTTGTTGTTACAGGATATCACAGATGTAAATATACTCACTTTACAATACTTTGCTGTATGGCCAGCATATTTTGTTTTGAAGTCACAAGAAGATGTATTCATTCATACATATTTCTTTCCCGATTCTTATGGAATGCATGTAATTTATATAAAAACGTATATTAAAAATATCTTAACTAATATAATAATAATCTTCAGGTGGATACGTTATACATAGTTACTGACAATTATTCTGTTAAATCCTTTGAATTAATTGGTGATGGTATTATGTATGAACCACAGACTTTTCAAATTAATAGCGTAAGTATATACTAGAAAATAATTTATATATTTTAATCAATATTTAATATATTTTCTAAAAAATATAATTTTAGCAATCGGAAAGCACGCATTTATTCTTGACTAAAATTGATATGAAATTTGTTGCTCATTATGATCTACATATTCAGAGAAATTCTTTGAAAGAATTTGAAGTTGTAACCAAGAATATTTCAATAACTAATACCAGGTAAAATACGTTTTAAATATTGTTCTTGAATCATTGTTATATTAGAGTTAAGTGTTTTGATATATCTTATATTATATGTGTAGTCAAATGTATATGTTTTTTCGTTGGGAAAAATATTCAGTAAAAGTTAATCAACAAAATGAAATGGAGAACGAAATAGAGGGTGAAAACGACGATGAAAATTTTGCGGATTATTTTTATATAGTACCTAAAAGTGGAATGTTTCTTGCTTCTGCTGTTTTAAATTTTAAAATAGTCATTACAATTTCATCGATTAATTTGCCTCATGATCACATATATGGTCTTCTTCAGTACGTATAAAAAATGATTACATTTATATATTAAGATTATATGTATTGTCAAAAAGACAATATCCTTTAACTATATCCTTATTACTATATTTTTAGATTATATGTTGAAGATATACCTCAAGCTGCTATATCAAAAACCCATAAATTCTCGACTATAGAAAGTCAAACAAGAAGACGTGTTTGCACTACTAATGTAAGCAATTTATTTTTAATCTGGCAATGCGGATAATGAAATATATATATATATATTTCAATTTCTTATTGTTAGTCTGTGGATATCTTAGTGGCTGATATTAAATTAATACAAACTTTGTATGATACATCAATTAAGAAGAAGTAAATTGAATTACAATAATTATTATAATTATTACAATATATATATATATTAAATTTTAATGTAGGATTTTCAATGCTTATAGATCAGATGAATACATTGATATATTGGATGATGAAGGCATTCTTGAAATTGATATATCACAAACCTTAATAAAAAAAGAATGGTCAAAAATAAACATATATGGTGATCGAATATGTACATTAATGCCAGCATTGGTAAGATAAAAACTATAGTTAAATTTATAAACATTTTTTATTAATCAAAATTGTGAAATGCAGATGCTGGAAGAATTATTTTCCACTCTTGATATTATTGACATAAAAACAATCAAATCAATTATTTGTGACCCAATCATCATCAGTCATGGAGTTCTACGACCACTTAGGTTGATATATGGAAAGTGAAAATAATAAATATATCCATGATATAATTTTTTACTCCAATGTTTTATTGTTTTTTTAATAATAGATTATTTATTGGCGTAAAGGAAATCTTCACTGTGAATATAAAAAATGTGACAACCAGTTCAGTTTCATATAGTTGGGGTAATCCTGTGGGATCAGATTGCTTAAAGTTACAACTTATTTTTTGCTGCGAAAGTGGTTGCATTCCAGCAGGTGTTACAGAAAGTATACAAATCATCTGTTGTCCGATTGAAGAAGTAATTTAATATAATGAATATTTTATTATACTAATTATAATTATCTATTAAATATACTTTATGATTTTTATTTCAGGGATATGTTGAGTCTTTATATATACCATGTTATGTTAACTATTCACAAAAGATTATATTTGTACAAGTTGAATGTGAGATTAAATCATTTTATGTTACTTTTCATATTCCATATTCAGATGATATTTTAAAAACATCTGATATTTACTTTGAATGGCATACCTCTAGTATTAGCGTGCGGCCTAATTTATTGGCATTACAAAACTTAATGCTAAACAAGGTAATTATATATTTTATAATTCGAATATATTTCTTTTAATAGAATACCGTCTAATACAAATTTTTTAACATATTTAGATTATTTCTGAAAAAGATGATACAATTAACAATTTACAAAAGTATTATTCCGAATCTTTTGAAATGATTCAAAGTATATATTATGAAAAAACAGGAGAAGTGGATTATGAGGAAGAAGAAGCATTTAATCAATTAGTGCCTTTTAATAAATTTATATCAATATGTCATCCTGTTACAATTGAATTTTTGGAAGTACCTTTAGGAGTTGGTACATCCTGATTTCTTTTATTTTTCTATTTATATTACATTGCATCTGATGGATAAATTTATATGAGACATATTTTTAGCTACAAAGAGAACGTTCTTGATAAAAAATGAAACTTCTATTAAATCGAGTTTTTGGTTGAAAATAAATAATTTTTATCCAGTTTACATAACGGATAAAGGAAAAATAAAGAAAGATATGATGCAATCTATTTATAAAATGATAATAAGTCACCATACAGGTAATATCAAATGTTTATATTATTATATATTTTTATATCATTAGTTTCTTTTTACAGAAGATATTTGGGACGAAATAAAACAGCCCAACTCCGGTATACTTATTTACGTAAATCCTTTTATAACAGAATTAACTCCGTACAAAGATGTATTTGTGGATATATACGTATTTGTTGATACATGGGGAATTTATACAGACGAATTGGAAATAAATATTCTTGGATTACCCCCATATATATTAAGTATTTGTGTGCAAGTTACAAAAATGCCTATATCATTTCCAATATGTGAAAAAACACAACTGAAAATACCCATGTGTAGGTCCGTAATTAATTAACACAAACAAGACAAATTTTCATATGTGAAAGTTTATGCTTTTGATAAATATTTAAATTTTTACAGATTTGGAATTCTTCCTGCGAGTTCTCAAAAAGAAATCAGAAAAATTTTTATAAGAAATAGCAGTAGTCTACCATTAATCATAAACTGGCAAATTGTTTTGACGGGAAGTTATTCTATGCCATTTAATCTCATATTACATATGCGTACTCATTTTACAAATAACTTAGCAATGGCTTTAAGAAAACTAAAGGACAAAAATGAAAATGAAAAATTACAAAGGAAACGTTTAGAGGTCTATGTAGATGAAAATAATTGTCAGATGTTAAATGATTCACCATGCATCGTTTCTGCAGATTCAGATTCAAATTATGAATCTGATATCTTTGAGTATTACTTTTTTTCTAAATAATTTTATTCGATTAAGTTATTAATGTATACTAAAATTCATTATTTTTTTTAAATTTAGATACGAAATGTGCTCAAATATTTTTGATTGCCAATATGACAGTCAAATTAACAAATCCGGAATTACGGAATTTCAAGTAGACTTGATTCCTAATAATCTTATAGATAGTAATATTTGTACCGTAAGTTTAAACTTAATGGTAAGTATTAAGTGTGAAAATAAGTTAAAAAAATTTTTAATATTGTTTTAAAAGATTCATCCCGATGAAACTTTTATACCACCTAAAGGAAAAACGTACGTCGAAATAAAAATATTTCCAAATAAGTGCCCGTTATATAAAGACAGATATCAAATATTTTGTAATGCTTTAGGTTTTATACAAGTTGCTCCAATGGATAAGTAATCCAATTTTTCATTAATATTAAAAATAAAAATAATATAATATATTCATTTTGATATTTGTTATATTACAGATACAAGAAGAGACATTATTGTAGGCACAACAGTTTATTAACACCATTAATGATTCAAATTGAAGCACAAATTGTTTTGTCACGTCTTACTTATGACATCCCTAAATTTGATAGATTGTTCACATTTTATGCGGACGATGTAATGAGAAGTTCTCATCGTACAATGAAGTATGTTATCTTTTCATAAATAGATTTTACATTAAATTCTATTTACATTAAAATTTTATCTAATAAATTTCAGGATTAAAAAAATTTATGCTTTTTATAATAAAGGAGAAATCCCAATATTTGTGAAATTTGAGATAACTGATCCATTTACAATAGATTATATTCATAATCGTAATAAAATAAATAGATATGCGAAAGAAATATGCATAGATGGATGGACTTCTATAGAAGTTAGTTAACAAAATTTTTTAAGTAATGCGCATTAACTTATTAATGAATTTATATATTATTTTAGGTACACGTTTCTTGTTCAGTAGATGCTATGCTAATTGAAGAGATAATAGAAACCAAAGAAGATACAAGCTCACAATATAGATTAGGATTTTCAAAACATACAAATAATTGGTTTAATAAAGGACAATTACGTATTATATATACTGACTACAGTAGCCAGGTATTAATATGAATAGAATAAGTAATATTTCTGATTTCGTTTTTATATACAATTAAAACTATAAATTAAAAAATTTATAGGTACTGAAGTTGCTTTTAAATATTTATTTACCTTTATTACGAGTTTCTCCATGTTTGAATTTCGAACATGTTTGTATCGGAGAAGAGAAAAAATTTATATTGGATGTTGAAAATTTGTCTGGTATCAGTTTTATTACATCAATTACTTGTTCCTCTATTCTACCTTTCTCTTTTTTTCTACGAATATATACATACGCGATATTACAGCTTACAAATGTGAAATTGAAATCAAAAAAACTAAGTTCAACGAAGATTTTAATTATAATCCTGATAAGGGAGAAATACTTGCTCGTCCTGTTAATGGAAAACATATTTTACCAATTACAGTATGTTTTAGTCCAAGGTTTGTAATATTCTATATTAACGATGCTTTTTTACAAATCACATACAAACATACTTACTTCATCAAGTAAGGTATTTGATGTAATATAATATTATATTATGTTTGAATAGGAAAATCGGACCATCCATAGAAATATTAAAAATAATGTCCACTGTACCAAATTATGAAGAAAAATGTGTACTTTGCGGCGAAGGAGTTTTAAATGAAGATTGTCAACAAAATGAAGCGCAATAAATTTTAAAAAACGAAGTAAGGACATATCACACTTAATTAAATAAAATTATTTTAGTTAATTTCTTCCATACTTTGCTTAGTAAAACATGCTATAAAAAAGCCAATACTATCCTGTTCAGGTCCTATTCTAAGTAAATATTCTGATTCATTTTCTGTTAATCCGTCGATGCTATATCCTTTAGAATAGAATATTTTTGATTGGTCTTTAATAAAATCTAATCGATCTTTAATGGAATTCAATTTTAAACATGGATATGTTTTTAGAGCCCACGAGATAATACCTTCGTTCTCAGCTATTGTAATAGTACAAGTACTATATACTAAGATTCCATTTGTTTTCAAAAGATGAACAGCCTATATACATAATGAAGAATAATTAAAATAATGACAAAAAATTCTAAAGATCGAGTTCTTTAATTCTAACAAACTTACTGTTGAGAATAGTTTCCTTTGTAAGGATACATACGAACGAAGTTGTACAGCAGTAATTTTATTAAGAAGTTGTGGTCTCTGTCCTAATGCACTGCATGGACTATCTAATAATATACGATCAAAACTGTTACTTTTAAATGGTGGTCCATCATTAATATTCGAACTATCCATATATTTATTATAAGCTTTTTTGGAATTGTACCAAAAGCTTTTTACATTACCGCTTGAAAATTTACTACAATTTATTTTAAGTTTTTCTGATTTGGGTTTGTTTTTATCAAGAGCTATTAGAATACCCTGAAAAAGATTGTCACATTTTAGTATTTTGAATAATCGCATATAAATTATTCATCTTTTACCTTTCCATTCATAAGGGATGAAATATGTGTACTTTTATTCCCTGGTGCTGAACACATATCAAGGATTATTTCTCCAGGCTGTGGATTTAGAATGCGTGTACAAATAATTGATGGTAAATTTTGTAATAATGCCCATCCATCTGGTACTGAAATATTACTTAATTGTGGGAGTCGTGAAACTACATCAGTCATATGTATTGCAATTCCCCTGAAGTTACGTATATTATATTAAAGTTTTATTTATAGTAATTTTATATACTATAAATAAAATAATTTTCATTGTACCTTGCTATTTGCCCGTCATTACAGAAAATATTTTTTCTTGTTTGTTTGAGAATACCATTACCCAAAAAGATTTTATTTTCGCTATCAATTTCAAACGGTTTAAGTAAACCTTTCTTGTAAGTACCAACAATATCTGCGTATACGCTTACTACATCTCCTATATTTAAACCTAATACAAACAATATTGTCATTAATAGAGTTCGATATATTTAAGATATCTATACAAATCTATTAAAAAATTTACCATTTGGGATTCCTATGATTCCTGGAGCATATACATGTGAACCTCTTAATACAGCCGATCCACATGTTGCGTCGACAAGAACTTCTTTTGAACGCTTCAATAAATCTAATTTCACAGATTCGTCCCAATTGTGTACAGTAACTATCTCTGATAAATGGGGGAATGTTGTTATTGTTGGCACACGATTTTCATACTCCTAAATATTATTATTTTTTTTTAGGATCATACTATTAAGTAGATATACAAATACAAAGATTTCTATTCAACTGAATAGATCTTTATTTACCTGTGATATCACATCCTTTAAATGCTGTATTACTTGTTCAGTTGTAGTCTGCAATAAATTAACTCTATAGGTAATATTTTTTGGTGTACTACGGATCCATTCATACAGAGCATCTAATTTTCTCTAAATATAAATTCAACTGATATAATGTCATATGATCTAAACGTAGAAATTGGAATATTGTTGAAAAAGTTACCTCAACCTCTGTCTGTTCTATAGGAACGCCATTAATATTAATTTTATTAAAATCTTTTTTCAATTCATCATGTATTTCTGATTTAAATTTAAAAGGAATTTTTAGATCAGTAACATTTATAATTGACATATTGAACTCTAATAATTAATTAATTTATAGTTAATTATCATACATTGATAATATTATTTAAACAAATTATAGAATCTATGATCTTTTTAATTTCACCTAAATTAAGTATTTAACTTTTATCATAATTCAAAGAACATTGATTCTGTTATAAATCTGAGCATCTTTTTGCTCACGTGGTATCACTTAATAATTTTAATATATAATATATTATTGACCAATGAGCAACAGCGTCGATCTATCCGCTTGACCAATCAGAAACAATGATGCAAGATGACATACGGAGAATGCTACCGGAAGGACATCTAGCGGCGCATATTTGAATGAAAATAGATTTTGGAAGTCACGTGATCAGTTTAACCAATAGGAAAATTTCGAGGGCCCTATACGTGGCATAAGGCATGAATCCTTTCCACGTCCGCCATTTTGACATACGGTACTTTTCGAGAGTGTTGGTTTTATGTTTTATCGTTTCTCGTGAAAAATAATCTTTTTTACTGAAACGTAAGTAACGTAAGTGATATATACGTGGAAGGTGTCGTTAAAAGGGTTCTCAATAATCAGGCCAAGTTAAATAAATAATGGAAGTTTGAGCGTGGAACCTTTGACGATTCGCTGGGGAGTAGGTCGAAGGTGACAGACAACCGGGTGTACGCAGTGGCTTCGCAAACCGCACAATATCCCCCGCCTTGTTTGCATTACTACGATATTGGCGTATTAAGTAGCCAAGACGTTTTAAAAGTGCATAAACCGACAGCAAAGCACTCTAAAGATATATAATAAGGGTATGCTAGTCTGATAATCATAGCGATGTATTAAAATGAGAATCAATAGCGCGCAGCGTGAACATCTCGTGCGTGCCTTCACAATTCTTTTTTCTTTTTTTTTTCTCTCTTTGGGCCTTACATTTTGTTTTCTTTTACTTTCGACCAAACTCGTACGTCTCATTTGATAATTTCTTTTCAATTATTTTTTTAATATACTTCATATTATATATCGTGGTATTCAGGTTAACTCGTTAGGCTCGATTGACAAGTGCATGTTAATTCCTACGTGTTTGTGCACTTGCAAGGTTTGCGTGGCTAAAATTTTCTTCCTTTTTTTTTGTTCTTTTTCTTTTCTTTTTTTTTTTTTATTCGATTATAAGGTATTTATATGAACGTAGAAAAGGTATCATCTAATAGCTTTTCTTTTGTTTGATTTTTTTTTTCTCTTTGGTGTAATGAACTCCATATTTGCGTCATATCTTATTTCGTAAAATCACGATTAAAATGTTTTTTGCAGCCTTTATATATCAAATTTTTCGATTACATTATAAATAATATATATATATATTTGCTGTGTGTGTGTATATATATATATATGTATATATATTTGACTATATGTTGAGTTAATAATGGCACTGTGACTATATTGTATGTCACGTATTTCATTCACATCTTATATTTTTTCTAGATAGAATCAACATCTTTAATCATTCTAAGTAAAATTGATTTTAATACGTAATTTTATTTAAAAATTTATCGAGTACAATCAATTTTTAATGGGATTCTATTGATAGAATATAGGTTCCAAGCTTAATTGGTTTGGCAATGATATTTGGAACGACAGTATACAAATAACAATGATTTTTATAATACATAGAGCAATTAAAATGTTAATGAAATATTCGATCAGAAAGAGAAATTTGAACATTTAATTCATTAATGAACATTTGTTACAGGTATCTATATAACTAATACCAACCATGGGGAATATGTTTGCAACATTATTCAAAGGCCTCTTTGGCAAAAAAGAAATGAGAATTTTGATGGTAGGCCTCGATGCAGCTGGTAAAACCACAATTCTGTACAAATTAAAATTAGGGGAAATTGTTACAACGATTCCCACTATAGGTAAATATAAACACATATATATACTAGATATCATATTTATTTCACATATTCTTCTCTTTTATTTGTATATTATATAATATCTTTAAATATAATTCAGCAAATAATGCTTTTACAAAATTATTCTTATTTACCTCAAAATATGCTGAACTAATGAAATAGTTTCTTTGTACAGGGTTCAATGTAGAAACAGTCGAGTATAAAAACATAAGTTTTACTGTATGGGATGTAGGTGGCCAAGACAAAATCAGACCTTTGTGGCGACATTACTTCCAGAATACACAAGTATGTTGTTGTTGTTATTGTATTTTTTTTTTGAGGGTTATGTTTTTCAGGTTAGTTGAAGATGTTACTTGTAATTGATTTTTAATCGACACGATACTTCATTGTTTTAGGGACTTATATTTGTCGTTGATAGTAATGATAGGGAACGTATCGGTGAAGCACGCGAGGAGTTGATGAGAATGTTAGCAGAGGATGAGCTTAGAGATGCGGTACTTTTAATATTTGCTAATAAACAAGTAAGTAAATTAATAATTATTAGTTTAAACGATTCTTATCCTATTGGTTCTTACGTTTGATAGTAGGTGTTTGACATTTTAACGGCTTAAATCGTGCACTATTGTTAATGTAAAATATTACAGGATCTGCCAAATGCAATGAATGCTGCAGAAATAACTGATAAACTGGGTTTGCATTCTTTACGTAATCGTAATTGGTACATACAAGCAACGTGTGCCACGAGTGGAGATGGACTTTACGAGGGTTTAGATTGGCTCTCCAATCAACTTAAAAATGCCAACCGCTAATCGGAACGTTATTTTGTCAACATTCAGTTGCTATATTAACATCATACAAAAACAGCTGCACACCCGTCCCCCCCACGAACGAATAATATTTTAAAAGAGCAGTAACACTGTGTGCGAAGCGCAAGATCTTTTGGATCTTGAGTGGAGGGTGAACAGGTTATCGTATGTTGTCACTGTGCCAGAGGAAGTTTTGGGGGGAGGGGAGTGGGGAAAAACGGTCGTGAGCACACAATCGAACGGCCACACAGGACTATTGCCTTGAGCAACTTATTATTATAATTATTATTACATTAGCATTATAGTTACACTTTTTACACAGAGATACCACAAGAAATGTGGACAAAAACTTGAAGTAATTGTATTAAAGTACCTAACTCTGAAACATACAATACACATTAATTAATTAATTAATTAATTAATAATTTAAATGATATCTTTGACAAACAAAAAAGAAAGAAGAAAAAAAAACAATTTAAGAACAAGACAAATGCGAAAAGTACCCACGGTGTTGTCAGTTTGAATGCGTTGGACATACTGATTATTCATAATGTAGCTGCATATTGTACATTACATTATATAAATACGATGATAAAATGTGATCAATAGATGGTGAGAGAATGTTGCTCTGCCCATTACATTGCAAAATGTTACATTGGCCCATCAGTTTAAATAGAAACAGAGAGTAAAATAACTGACGGTGCAATGACTTACTGTTTCTAATTACAACAAATTTGTTTCTATTTTTTTAAGTTTTTTTTTCACTGAATAGACTTTGAAAGGGAAAAGAAATAAAAAATAATAAAACAAAAAAAGATTAAAAAAAAAAAAAAGAAAGAAAACCAGAAATGGAAATATATAACTGCATATGATTGTTTCGCCCTAACTGTTAGTGTGACAGCAGGTGCAGTAATTGCACCCTCCTCCACCTGCTTGAATTAACATTAAACGGCGAGCCAATCATATGAATCAAATCTCAGTGTAAAAGAGATATCATTTATTTATTGCACCTTGATAAAGGTAAAAATTAGAGAAAAGAAAAAAAAAATCGTCGACATTCCGAAATTATTGCAGCGACCGCAGCGGGAAAAAAATTCAGGTGAATTATTAAAGGGGAAAAAAAAGAAAGATAAGAAAGAGAAAAAAAAAAGGGGAAAAAAAACTAAGAAAAAGCTAAAAGAAAAAATAAGATTATTCTTTAGGAAAAGAAACAAAAAGTAAAAAAACGAGAAAATCACGAAACAAACGAAAGACCTCTCACGTCGATGAGAGAGGATAGGCCTCGCAAATTCTTAAGCCAGAAGATCCTGGCTGATTATGGGCAAGTCTGCCTTAAATATCATCATTTTGAAGCCGTTTCACGAATCCTTCTTCTCGACGTCCCATAAAAATTCTTTTTTTTTTTTCTTCTCTCCTTCTAAAATACATTGTTTTTATTAACTAATCCTCCCCCTAATTGACAGAATCGCCTTTTCGTCACATGCGGAAATTCGTATAATTATGTATGAATGTTTAAACAACTTGTGAAATATACTGTAATTGTGCTTTATACAGTCCACGTCTTATTTGCCATTGAATAAGTTAATCTTTTTTTTCGTTTTGGTTAATTGATTAACATGCAAATAGATTCGAGAAACGTATGTGCGCTGAACATAAATTGCAAAAAGAAGAAGAAAAAAAAAAAACTAGGAAATATTGGCTAATACAAAGACAATCTGTTGCCATGCCTCCCAACGTTTTTTTTTTCTTTTTTACATGTTCAGTTCATCTGCGTTTCTAATTAAAAAATAAAGAAAAAAGAACGAATAGATTGAATTACAAGCACGATTACTTTTTCACTACCGAAGACTGCACTCCGCTCATACAAGCATGTTTCATTTAGCTATTTAAGTCTGTTTCTTTTTTTCCCATAGCGACTAATTATAAATTAATTCATTGTGTTAGTTTTCTTCTTCTTTTTCTTCTTCTTATTCTTCTTATTATTATTATCTTTCTAGTTACTATATATTATTTTAAATGACTACAAGTAGAGTAGAATCGTAAATCTTTCTTTAAAATCTTTGTTACGTGTGTATGTTCATTAATTAGAAGTTATAAAAGCTTTTTATAAGAAGGGGCTATCTTTTTCAATTTTTCTTCATTGAAAATAAAAAAGAAAAAACATGTATATATATATATATATATATATATATATATATATATATATATAACAAGTGATGTTAATTTAATATTCTTTTTCTATACTTTTTCTTTTTTTTATTCTTCAAAGAAGGACGAATTACTATTCTTTTTTAATATACAATTTCTTAGGAGTGAAATAAAAAGAAGGAAAAGCCTGCCAAAGGTTCGACCTCTCTTTTCTAAAATATTTTAGATTCTTTACAATATCAATATATACTAACGTAGTCACAAAGAGTTATTTATTGTTACTACGTAAACGATAAACGGGTCAAATCCTGGCGATTTGCATTCGCAACTTAACTCCTAAGCGTGACCTCAGTGTCGTGACATTTTCCCATTTGTAATCTTCGTTCTCTGTGTGTAACTTATTTACATCTTTTTATACGTCGTTTATTCTTAACAAATACATTACATATATATATATATACACACACACACATTACGTATATAGATATATGTATAGGTAAATTCGTTTTAGCTATTTTTTATTTTTTTATGAAACTAAATCTTTTTTTTAAACTTCTATATAATTATTTAACATTTATATCTTTATAACAACGTCGACGGCTCGACGGTATGTAATTTGAAATTTTCTCTTATCGCGCCGAACATCACGTGACCTGAACGATCGACGCGGCGCCTAGCGTAATAACAATGGTACTAAAGGCGGATTTTTCTCGAAGAGAAAACAAAACCGGCGTAGTTCGAAGGAAGTCATTGTCTTGGTTACCTCGTTGGAATTTCATTAAGGTTACATCATGCCCGATAAAAATATTCAAACGGAATCTCGAAAAATACGACGAGATTTCACATGTCAGACTAACGAAGACGGTCATTTGGAAGAATATGTAACTTATTCGAAGAAGACACAGATTTCTGGTAAAAGTTGGATGGAATTTTTGTGTTCCTGTCCGAAAAACAAACACATAAAAAGTAATTATCAAAGTTGGTAGTAATTTTCGAATTATTTGAGACACGACGTATCGTCTTGTAGTAAATTTGAGGTTATAATTATTTGAAATTTATATAAATAACCTTTACAGTCAACTTAATTTTATATATATATATTTTTCTTTTTCGCTTGAAGATGAGAACGTAAAGAAGAAATGAAAAAAAAAAAAGAGAAAAAGAGAAAAAGAGAAAAGAAAAGGACAGGACCGTAACGATAATTTGGGAAGAAGAAATTTGTCAGGACCTTTCGTGCTTCGCTTTAACCATTCTTGTAGGTGTTCTTAAATTTTTGTTTACCGTTTCACGTTACTCATATATATATATATATATACATACATATACATATATACATATCTTTTTTTTCTTTTTATTTTATTCTTTTTTAACAACGTTTGAGAAACGTTACGTTCTCGGACAACGTCGTTGTCCGGTTCGTAACGATAAATATAAATTATGCGTGCGTGTCACCATTACTGATAAATATTTTTTAAATGAGCGCTGTCTCGCGCAAGGACAGATATCGCGAAATGTAGAACAACGATCGACAGGGCGCTTGCCAACGATAATCTCTTTTTCGTTCTATCATCAACTTCGAACGAACTTCTCGTACGTTTTTCCTTGCTACCTTTAGAGAAACATCATCGAAATCGTTCTACAACAACAATAATAATAGTTATAAATTTTTACAACAACTACTACAATAATAATGATAATAATAATAATAATAATTGTACAAATTAAGGTTGTATCAGTCGATAAAGAAAAAAAAAAAAAAAGAAAAGAAAAGAATAAGAAAATGCGTACGAATAATATCTATTTGATCGATCGTCGGGTAATACCGACGAAGTGAAATTTTTTCAATGATAGTTTAGGTGTTAAGTCGGCCATTACGATGTCGCCATTGTATAGTAATGGCGCGGAAGCTGGAACATTGTATTCGTATACTTCTCTGTCCGTAATTTTTTCAAATTATTAAAGATTACCAATTAACTATCGAATGATTCAATTGTAAATTGAATTTGTTATAAATTCGTGTGGTATCAAGTGGACGTCAAGTTTCTTTCAAAAGGAGTCGATATTCGATGATATTCGAATGATTGGTAAGCAAATTTTTTATTAAAAAAAAAAAGAAGAAACAAAATGGCGGAAAAAGTTAATCAACGTTCGTCAACGTTCGTACAAATCTGAAAATATCGTTCTCGATCGATCAAATTTATTATCGCATGAACGTCATAAAACCTAAAATATATTATCAGCAATAGCAAAATTCTTCGATGTTCTTCAATATACACGTTTGAAAGGATAAACCAACGTCTGAGTTTACATGGCTGGGTTCTCTGTTTTTCCCCGGGGAGAAGGTAGCACGGTTATCAATTCACTTTGGACATTGGAAAAATATTATTACAAGTTCTCGAGCTGAGAGATCGGTTCTACATATACATATACATATACATATATACATACATACATACATATATATATATATATATATATCGAGTCTAGTCGAGAGAAATTTCGAAAAGTCGAAGATAAATTAGTCTGGGAATGTAGAAAAAAAAAAAAAATAATAAGAATTAGGTGTTGAGAGGATAGACAGAAAAAAATGAGAGATTTCGCCTAAAAAAAAAAAATAAAAGAAAGAAAGAAAGATAAAAAACATAAACAAAAAAACAAAAACAAAGAAAATAGAAAAATCTTAGCGGAAGAGAAAGACTGTGTCACAGGCGTTGGTAAAGATCTAATCGTTTGGAGAAGCATATTATATATAATACATACATACATATATATATATATATATATATTCTTGATCGAAAGTCGATAGAAATCGTACATCGTCGTGCTAGTATGGTCTCGGTAGAACGAACTCGAGATTCGATCGATGCGGATTCGACTTGACTCCTTTATTCTCTATGTGTATAACGGAGATGCGTATCTGATATCTAAGTGTATATATATATATGTGTGTGTGTGCGTGATTATACGTATACGCGTCTGTGTTACGTGTTGGTGCAAATGGCGCCAACATTCCCATCGGTCGACTACAAGTACGGAGCCATAAAACGGCGAAGAATGGCACGCGTTAGAGAGTTGCCTCTATGTATGTATTACATGTGTAGGTGGCGGGAAAGCACAACTTAAATTCGATATCTATGTGTACGTCTACAACCACTATTAAGAATAATATATGTATATATATATATATATATATATTTATATATAGATATGTGTCTACATGCATTTTTTCTTTCTTTTTTTTTTTTTATATACTGCACTCTCATTTGAATGTCCGCGCGCCCACGACGCATTTGCGCCATGTTGGAATGCCGTATAATTAGCTTTTAATAGACGTCGCGTATCGACGATACCGCAAACATGAGGCCTTTCGATCTTCCTTGACCGCGTCACTTAACAATCTAATTACCCTTTCAATGTCCTGCTTATAATTATCATCCTGTAATGTCTATTACAAAGAAAAATCTTGTTAAATAGAATTTAGTAATTATCGAACGAATGTTTGTGGAATTATTTGTGTGTATATGTATGTAAATATAAGCGTCTTGATCGATTTTCTAACAAGTGAATTCAATATTTCTTTTCTTTTTTTTTGTTCGAGTTTCTGTAAAAATGTTATATAGTATGTAATGTATAATTTATATTGAAAAAGAGAAGAATATATATATATATATATATATATATATATATATATATTAGGAACTTTGGATACGAACCAAGAATATAATTTTGTACGGTAATAAAATGTAAATAGGATATTCGAAATATCTTATACGCAGTTTGCGTCTGATTCAGAGTTAAAATGGCGCTGAAGGATTAATTGCCGTGATGTATTATTTACGCGAGTCGATAAAAAATACGGATGTCTCGTAAAAATCTAATGAAATTGTCGAATAAATTTTTCATTTATGAGTATTATACAATTAGACGCATTTTCTTGTTCTTCTTCGTTTTTTCTTTTTTTTCTTTGGAAGACATGGCATATTGAACATCTGTTTTTCTTTTTGTTTACAGGGAATAGAAGAAAGATCCGAAAGTTCGAAGCAATCGATTGAATTACCAGCGATAAGTAGCAGAGCCAACTTCTTCACGTATTTCGAAAGTATACTTAATACGTGATTTTACGTAGCATAAATTAGCAAGGTAGGTTCTACCAGTTAATTACATTGATTTTAAATGTTTTCTTTTTTTTTTTATGTATACACATATACACGCATATATGTATATATATACGTAAGAACGTTTATGCGTCTCACGTCGCGGTACTATATGTTTCTTTTATTGCCAAGTGCAATCCCGTATTAACATACGATGCAAATATTTTAACGAGAGAGAAATAGAGAGAGAGATAGATAAATAGGTTTTACCTATGCACAGATCGTTCCTTCTATTATTCAAAATGGGAGCCGTCGCGACGATAAGGTCGGATAGGTGTTGGATTTATTACACGATTAAGATGAGAGAGGGTAAAAAAAAAGATTCAAGAAAAAGAGAGAGAGAGAGAGAGAGAGAGGAAAAAAAAGTTCGTGTATAGAAAGGGAAGAAGGAAATCAGGTCGCCCAGTAACTGCTGTGAAACAATGCACACTGACGTTATGAGACATAGAGATAATGAAGGGTATAAATAACATGGGAGGAGGTTCGTAATGTTACTCGACTCTAAGATAAATTTGTTCTCTTGAAAAAGAAAAAAAAAAAAAGTGTATGTATCGTTTACATATGTATTTATGTCCATATGCACGTCCATATGCAACGGAGGTATTGAGAATAACATTCGAAGTTACAACATTTGTTTCTTTTGATATAAAAAAAAAGAAAAGGAAAGAAAAAAAAAAGATTATCCTTTATAATATGCGAGAAAAAGGACGAATGATAAATAGCCAGTATCATACGATATATTCTCTCTAGACAAATTATATCCTTTTTTCAAACGTTCCATTCACGATATACTTGATACAAATTTCAATGATTTTTTTCGATCATTAATATTATACACATAGTCAAATATCAAGTCGAATATTAAATCGTAATCTCTCTCTTTCTCTCTCTCGTAGAAACGAGTAAAAGATCGATTCGATGATCTACAACAAAAAAGAATAAAAATTAATAAAGAAAAAGGAAAGAAGACAAAAGAAGAAAAAATGGAGAACAAGAGAAATGAGAAGATGAGAGATCGGTTTGGTTGGTCGTTCAACCAAAGCCAGTTACAGCTCCGATCCGGACCGTGGTGTGATCCGGTCAGTTTGGTGAGTGTAGCAACGGTAGAGAAAGAGAAAGACAGAGATAAAAGAATGAGTAGGAGAGCGAGTAACGTTGGATACGTGGGACGGATAATGCTTCCTCGGAGCGTGTAATGTACGCGACCGGCGGCGCCGGCGCCTGCATACGTTTGGTCTCGCCGAGAGCGGCGTATTTATAGTATTATTATTATAGTGTGTTTACGCGACATGGCACAGATTCTTCGTTCGAATGCCTAGAACCAAATCGATATATTGCCTACGTCTAAACGACTAACTTTTCCGGTATCGTTACTAAAAATATCCTTCTTTTTCGTTCGTTCTTTTGGTTCCTTTTTTTTTTGGTTCCTTTTTTTCTGGTTCCTTTTTTTTGGTTCCTTTTCTGTATCAATTTTTCGCAGAAAGCATGAATAAAATTCAAAGTGTTATTTCGAAATTCGAAGGAGATCGAACGGGACAACGAGATTGAATTATTAATGCAATTAGAAAATTGTTTGTGGCCCAATGAACATCTATGTTGATTCGAATGCATCGAATTGTATCTGGCAGAACGTTGAATCGATTTAGCATCAAGCTTAATTAGTATAGCAATTGAATGATAGAATTGTCGGTATTAATTAGAGTCAAGTTTGTTATCGTTGGTAAAGGATCGACGCCGCGGGCGAAATTTAAGATCTACAGTGTGAGTTAGAATCAAACGAGTTTGCAATAGCCCCGTTGGTTGCATTTCTTGAGAATTCCTTTTTTTTTTCTTTCTTGCAACGCGTGTCGTGAAATGAAACGTTCGTGGTTAGAAAACTCGGTTTATATTATTAGAAAAAAAGAAAAAAGAAAAAGAACGTAACAATGACTTTGTCTTTCTAATAGGTTCGAATTAATATCTAATAACTTTTGAAGAGAACTATAATGGTTAGCGAGAAGTATTAATTAATCGGATTTCAATGACGAGCAACAACAACAACAACAACAATAATAATAATAACAATAATAATCTTAGTCTTGCAACGAGTAGGATCAGATCGTCTAATCCATTGTATGCATAATAAATTATGCACGATCAACGTTCGAAGGTTTTGAGAGTGTCTACGATTACGATCAAGGATTGCTTAAAAGTGAAATGTAATCATCGGTTTTGAGCTCGGTATAACGAAAAATGAACTTCTTTCATCGTCGAAATCGACTATTTCTTTTTTAATCGATTTTTCTCTTTTTTTTTTTCCTTTCATTCTCGTCTTGTCCTCGATGAAATGAGCTATAAAGATCAGAGACAGAAGTTCCATGTCTTTCGATTAGTTTTGATGTCGACTAAACAATCTGTACGTCGTCGTTTCCTGTTTAATCGTAGACCGTTAAAACTTCAGGGTCCTCTTTTTTCCTTTTCCTTTTTTCCTTTTCCTTTTCCTTCTTTTTTTTTTCTTCTTTTTTTCATTTTGCCAAAGCTTCTTGTTAAACGACTGATGTAAGGAAATAGAAGAAAGAATTCGTTTCGTTTGTCAGTATAAGACTATTATCAGAGGAGATAAATCATTTTCTCCTTTTTTGTCACAGAGGCTGATTTGTGAAAGAAAGAAAGAAAGAAAGAAAGAAAGAAAGAAAGAAAGGAAGGAAGTAAGTAAAGTAAAGTAAAGTAAAGTAAAGTAAAGGAAGAAAGACTAAAATGTATTCACGTAGCGCGTACTCCCACGGTTAGGATAGTTACCTAGGTACATTTTGAAAGAGGAACTTTGAGAAAACGAAGAGAAGCAGGTGGGTGAAAAGGCGCCGAAAGGTCGTAAACCGATTTGTGAGCCTTCGTGCCAAGCAACGAGCAACAGTTGTGTAGCCTTCTTCTTCTTCCTCTTCTTTTTTTCTTTTTTCTTTTTTTCTTTCTCGCCATCCCCCATGTATACGTGTACCTAGCTAGCTAGATAGCTAGCCAGTTAGCCAGTTAGCTAGCTGTTAGGAGAGAGAGAGAGAGAGAGAGAGAGAGAAAGAGAGAGTTGTTCTCTCACTTGGTCATAGAGAATACCTATTCCGTACGAGGAAACGTGCCAGCAAGCTCGATGCCAGGATTATCCGTGCTTGTCCGGAAGGTGTTCCGATATATTGCAGCTGAAACGAGAATAAAGAGAAAGAAAGAGATAAAGAGAGAGAGAGAGAGCATTACAATATTTCTTCAAAGTTGTCCTTAACTTTCCTTTCCTTTTTTCTTTTTTTCTTTTCTTTTTTTTTATTATTATACCAAGAATTTCGTCGGTTTGAGAAATTGCACGGTAAGAAAGGAAAACTTCCTTTATCTCGTTTCATCGGAATCAGGACGAAGCATTTCTTTCTTCCTTTCTTTTCTTTTCTTTTCTTCTTCTTTTTTTTCTTTTTTTTTTTTAAATCTTCATTGAGAATTGATTCGATAACGAACGAAATAACGAATAGAATTTTTTATGGAAATATTTAAAATCTAGAAGGACAAGGTGCGATCGATTTAAATCGTTCGATTGGAAGAGGAAGTAGTAATGGGTCGTGGGGTGTGGGTTATAGTTGGAATCGGTGATATCAGGCTTTGTAATGTCTCGTAAGGTCTCGTGAGGTCCTGTAAGGGCTTGTAAGAGGTTGGAAAGGCGTGCGGCATGCATCGACAATGCGAAACCCTCCGCATTCCTTTCCTACGACAATGTGCATTGTGCGAGAGTCGCGTTATAGCTGACCAACAGCGAGCTTGACTTTATTTCTCCTTCGGCCTCAGCGTCCAAGGAAGGATATCATTGTTAAACGCGGTCCAGAAGGGACGCCAGGTTTCTCTCCCTCTTTCTCTTTATCTCTCTCTCTCTCTTTCTCTCTCTCTTCTTGTGGCGTTACATCCGTTCAATAGAAACACTTCTCTCAGAGTCTCCTTCTTCTTCTTCTTCTTCTTCTTCTTCTTCTTCTTCTTCTCTTCTCTTCTCTTCTCTTCTTCTTCTCCTACAATCTTTTACTCTCACACTTACGACCGCCAAGGCGCCGAGAATCTATTAGATTTGTCATTCCCGATTATGAATAGTCGTCGGTCAGACGATCCTTTCAAGTCCGCTTTAACCTCTTTCTTTTTCGTCCTTCATCCTCTCTCCTTCTTTTTCTCTCTCTCTCTTTCTATATATATATATATATGTATGTATGTATGTATATTCTCTTCGAACGATACCTGACGAAAACGCGAGACGCGTCAGAATTCGATCGTCAAACCGCAACAAAAGGAACTCCGTGCCGTTCCTCGGAAGAATTACGATGTTTCCTTTTTTTTTCTCTCTATTTAATTTTTTTTTTTTATACTTTTTTCCCTTTTTTTTTTTACTGTTTCACATCCCTTTCCAAAGAGAGAAAGAGAAAGAGAGAGAGAGAGAGAGAGAGACGAGTTTCTTCTCTTCTACTCTTCATCACGTTTCTCGGAGCGTAACGAAAGACTTGCTTTTGTAGTCGAGCATGTTCTCCCTTTGTGGTTGCAATGAATCGACGTAATGAAGATCGATTAACGTGTATCGAGGAAATCGCACGTTCTCGATGATGATGATGATGATGATGATGATGATGATGATGATGATGATGATGATGATGATAATGACGATCAGACAGAAAGAGAAAGAGAGAGAGAGAAATCATTCAACTTGATCGTAATTACACAGAGGTTATTTGTTTCCCATAAAATTTCATGTTTTCGATCTATAATAATCGTTTACGTATTAGAAAGATAAACTTTAACGACGAAGATCTAAGCGTGCCTTCAAAGTAGAGTAAATTTAACTGGGATATCATTTCCACGAAGTGACTAAGATTAAATGGAACAGTTTGTATAAGTTAGTTGTTGGTAGTTCTACAGATAACCGATGTTACATGGAATCATTAGAGAAGGTATCACTTACATAAACTAGTCCATTACTTTCAAATCCTTGTAATCATTAACTTTGTATACGATATAACGTAAACTTCGAATCATAGGTTATCAATCCTTATAAAATTTACTTGGTCGATGAGACGTGCGTATTCGATTCGACTCGATTACATTTTTAATCCAAACTCTCTTCACCTTCCCCCTTTCAAAAAACAAAAAACAAAAAAGAAAAAAGAGAGAGAGAGATAAAGAAAAAAAATTAGAGTCGCAGTGTCAACGTTTAATGTCCCCTGTCATGCATCTCTAATTCAATGTGATTTTTAACTCGCTTTTTATCATCATCATCATCTTTTTTTTTACGAATGACTGGACCAAAAGAGATTTTGGGATCACTTCGAAGGTGTCACTTGGGTGGTAGACAGCAAGGATAGGACTGCTCTGAGGGTTTTGGTGGGGTGAGTTGAGTTGAGACGAGGTAGGGTGGTGGGGAACGATGAGGAGGAGGAAGGGGGGTGGGGGGTGGGTGGGGTTGCAAACAAAATCTGCCGTAAAATTTGTTCCTCCGGCGTGCGATATTTTTCTTGGAAACGAATTCAGCGTGCGTTGTCCACGACGAATGTGCATCCGGCTTAATGCCTGGTGCAGAACGAAGAATGCCGCAGGTATCTCACGTGGAATCTGCGAAAGCGTCGTCCCTCTCGCCTTCGAACAGCGCACGACGCCAGGCCGAGGTCTCTCTTCGTCATTTTTCTTTTCTCGCCTTGCGGTCTCTGATGCGCGAGCGCGTGTGCGACGTGTATCGTCTGCGTTCACGATCCTCTTCCCTCTGTGGGTCTTTCTCTGTCTGTTTCTCTTTGGTTCACTCCGTGGAACCCTTTCGAGAGATATTCTTCTTTCTCTCTTGCTTAGGTAGGGTATTGTTCGTCGAGTGTCTCGAGGAATCGATTGGAGCAACGGAGAAAACTGTCTTACCTGGTGTAACATGTGTTTTATCGACGATTAATCGTTGATTTCCATTGATTTCGAACGCTACTTGTGTAGTTACCTTCGAACGTAATAATCCGGTAATGGCGTTCTCTCTGTTATATCTAACATTTCCTTTTTTTTTGGTTTGTTTTCTCTCTCTCTCTCTCTTTTCCTTTAACATACGTAGAAAGTAAACGTTATCTATTTAACAAGAGATTCAATCGATAGTTAAACCTATTATCAGGTGTGATTTGTAAAGGCGGTTACGGATACGAAAGGATACTATCCGAGCGAGAATTCTTATGATTGAAAAATGCTTTTACAAAGTTAAATAGTAAGAATGTTTCGAGTGTGTTGAAAGCACGGTGTTTTTGTAGTCGAGCTTAAGTTATATCCTATTATTTATACGATACGTTTCACGATTTACAAGAGGAAAAGAAGGGTGAGGTGGAAGTCAGGTGAGGGAAGGGTGAGGGCGAGGGTGAGGAGGAGGGTAGGACTAACGTATGCCGCGAACATGCTAGTAGAACACGAATTTGCATGGTCGACGTGCGTCGAACGTATTTAACGTCTACGTCATTTCGACACGCCATGAATCGGGGAGACCTGGACGGAAAGGAAACTATAACCGCGCCTCCATTCACCATGAGCACACTTGGCCCATTCATGGTGTTTTTCTTCTTAGGATTCTCCTATTTACATGTCCATAGTTTTGCCTATACATTTAGCACGGATAACTCGCTGGTTTCTCTATTTCCAATGATTCGGTCTTAAAACATCG